>NC_056739.1:890214563-890302063 GCF_019279795.1 Protopterus annectens
ACAGACATTTACTTAATCTTACCTTTCACTTGGTCATCCCAGTTGACAACAATAGGGGATTGTAGTTTTTCTGTTGTGTTCATTAACATGGCTGACCATGCTAATTTACGTAGTTGAGTGATTGTCCGAATCCCTCTGCTGTGTAAGTCCTTTACCGCAGGTATTTCCAGGGGGTGGGGGTGGGATGGGGGGCACATCACTAATTAGCAGTAGGCCTGTCCCCCAGAATGCTTCATTAACATGTAGCACAGCCATGGAGACAGTCCACTGCAATGATCGTACAGACCACGTCTGTGAATCAGAAAGGACCACAGCCAGGGGTAGCAGCACATGTTACGGCTTGCCACTGCAGTAGCTCTTTCTGAATCCCATTATAAAGTCATTGTCATTAATAAGTATTACTTCTCCTAACAGCATCTGTATTCTACTGAGTCTGCCAAAGGGTTAGGCATGGGACATCTGTAATTACCATTAATGAATGTTAAGATGTAACTTGTCAGGAAAAAGCGATGTTTTGCATTAAACAAATGGAAGAAAGTACTGTTTTCTTTGCTACCTTGATTTTAACAAGGCATTTGGCAGACAGTGATATACTAGACTGATTGACAGCAGTATGAGACAGCTTCCAGTGTACAATGGTGTGAAAACCACAGCAGTGCACAAGCCAAGGCTGTGCTGCAATGGGGAAGTTCCGAAGGTGTAGCAACCTTAGAGTTGATTGCATTAAGGAAAGCAGGGCAGGGTGAGGAGAGCATGTTTGTGTACATGTCAGTTTGGTATGCTTGGTTCATAAAAGTAGCATTCATACTTCTTTCTTCTGCAGTCTCAGCCTAGGACCCACTTTACACAGTACCACATACACACAGGCACACACACACACACACACATGTAGGCATATGTGTGCTTGTGTGCATACACACAAATAATAAATAAATAAATACAATTAATCAGTCTGAGAATAAGTTTCAAAGTGAAATTCTGATCAAAACATTAACTGTGCAGCAGGCTGCAGACAGTACTACTGAACAGGTTTCTTGTTAAATACAAAATGATTAATAATGGGTACATATGCATTCAGCATGGAGATACTATACCAGAACACATGCTGTGCAGGTGACATATGATACTGCCTGTCACACGCATTATATGTAGATGTATAGGTGACATATGACACTGCTACATGACACTTGCTTTAAACCAGGATAAATGTAGACATGTAGATGACAAATGACAGTACTGAGTTTGACACATGCATTGCACCAGAATACACGTAGGCGTGCCGGTGCCATATGGTACTACTGTACTTGTTGCTTACATTATACCAGAACACATTTAGACATGCAGATGACATACAGCACTCCTGTGACTGTCAAATACATTATACCAGAGTATATACAGAAAAGAAGGTGGCCTATGGCACTACTGTATCTGTAATGTGCATTATACCAGAATACATGTAGACATGTATTCACCCCATGTGACATTTATGTAATACATATATATATATATATATATATATATATATATATATATACACACATGTGTGTGTAATCTACCTATATGTCTACCTACATGTATGTAATCACCACCTGTAAGTCAAATATAAATCAAATTTGTGGGTCACATTTGAGTTGCATGGCCAGGCTATTAAGGGCCCTAGTGGTCATTAGTCCAGTATACACCTATGAACATTCAGATGTCATATGGCACTAGTGTATATGTTATATACATTATATTAGAATCCATGTAGACATGCAGATGGCATGAGGTACTTTAGTACCTGTCATATGCATCGTACCAGAATACATGTAGACATGCAGGTAACATATGGCAGTATTATGCCTGTGACATGCATGACACCAGAATGCATGTTGACATGTAAGTGGCATGTAGTACATCTATACCTGTAACATACATTATACTCAAATGTATGCACATTCACTTGTATAAGTACATACATATGCATTATACAAGAATACATATAGATATGCAAGTGATGTATGACACTGCTGTACCTGTCACATACATTATAATAGAATACATGTGGACATACTGGTAGCATGTGGCACTTCTGTGCCTGTCACATATATTATACCCAAATTTATGTCATTATGCAAGTGACATATGACACTACTGTATACCACATGCATTATACCAGAATACATATAAACATGCATGTAACATGTGTTACTATTGTACCTATCACATGCATTATATCAGAATACATATAGATATACAGGCATCTACATGTATATCTACATGTTGATATGCAGGTATCATATTACACCACTGTGTGTTGCATGGCTCTGCCAGGAAACATATAGACATGGAGGTCACGCATGACACTACTGTATCTGCCATAGGCAATATACAAAAAGTACATGACAACATGCAGAGTATGAAGGAGACCCAGACACAGATATATAAGCAACAGTTTTCCAATAAAAAAGATATACAATATAGAATAGTAATATAGATGTCTATGTCTAGGGAACAGTTCTAACAATTACATCAGTGGCCAGGATTTGTGTATTTTTGTGATCTATGCATTTATTGTGGACTGCCAGCTATACTACTAGGTGAAATTTGGCCAGGGCATTGAGGAATTTCCTCTAATTTTTTTCAATAGGTCCCATGGCATCCTTTACATCCACCCGAACTACCACCAACTCAAATGGTAAGTGGCAGATGGTGCTAGTGTGAGGAAAATTTTAACAATACAAAATTGTACTGCTCCCACAGGCCTTTAGGGAGCATGGTCTTATTTTAATGAGCATGAATGTTGTTAGCCAAGAAAGGACTGACCAACAGTGGCAGGAGTTGCTGCTGTAGATCAGTACATTTGGTGACTATGGAAGGACTTTCAACTTGACCATGCAAGTGAAGAGGCTTGGCACATCAATGCAGCACAGAATGCCACAGGTGTAGGTGGGACACATAATAGGCAACTTGCAGATACTGAGACCTTTCTTGTGCTCCTTTCAGCAATTAACATTCATAGAACTATTGCTGATGGTGACTTTAATGTTGGTGTGATGAGGACTGGGCTTTGAGGTTCTAGGTGTAGTATATGGGGGATAAAGCTTTAAATATGCTAATATCTAGCTGCAGGTAACTGCATATCAGGCCCTCTAGCTAACATCCTCTGGAAGGTTAGATGTTCATCCACAGTTTCACTGTTGTATAATGTAGCTAGATAAACATCATGTTATGTGTTGTCAGAGGAGGGAATATATTGCAAATTGAAGAATATCTGATGAATAGACACATATATTTATTTCCAAGAAGTTATTTGTTTCAAATTAAAAAGTGTAATCTATGGTCAGAAAAGTGTCCCAAATGCAACCACCAGGAATTCTCTTGTTGCAAGGTAACTTAACTGAAAAGTAGAAGCTTTGGATCCAGCAAATTTATTTATTCTTCATTGTGTCTGTAATATCGAAGATGCCTGGAAATTTATGATGTGCACTATTTTTGCATGCCACTAGGGAAGAACCTTTGAAGGTATTTAATACTTTTTCCTTTCTAATTAGGCCAATGAATTGATCAAAATAAATCTGAAAATTGATCAGAAACCAAGAGGCAAGTGGCTTATAACACACTGTATACTACATGCATTATACCAGAATATATGTAGACATGCAGGTGACATATGTCACTATTTTACCTACTACATATATGTAGACATGCATTATACCAGAATCTGTGAAGACATGCAGGAGGTATGTGACACTTCTGTACCTGTCACATATATTTTAACCAAATGCAGATAGATATGCAAGAGACATATGTCGTTACTGTATACCACATGCATTATGCCAGAATATATGTAGGTAATATATTGTACTATTGTATCTGTCGCATGTTATACCAGAATGCATGTAGAAATGCAGGTGACACATGACATTACTGTATGTTGCATGAGTTCTACCAGAAAATGTATAAACATGAAGGTCACATGTGACACTACTGCATCTGCTATATGCATTATACCAAATACCTGAAAACATACAGACTATGAATAAGAGTCAGGCACAGGTATATTAGCAAAATTTTGCTAGTGAACACAAAAAAACATAAAGATGAGCAATATATAAAACACTGAATACTAATGCCCCCTTTGGCATGTACCTAACCAGGTAAATCCAACAATTGGAATGTCCACAGAGGTTCCTCACTAAAAGAATACAGGATGTAAGTAAAATGTCCTATGCAGACTGCCTCAAGGCCCTATACCTGTATTTTGCCTCCTACAGGCTTTTGAGGGGAGATCTATGCCTGGCATGCAGGGCTTCGTCAGACCCCACTCTGATGGACCTCCTGCATATCCACAAAATACCAGAATTACCCATTCTAAAGACTTAAACCTATTGTTTTCATTATTTTTGTATGTATCTTATTTTTATTCTTATTTTTTTATATACATTTTAGTTGTGATATACCTTGTGTCATTATTTGCACTTGCAGACAATTAACATGTTTATTCATGATGTCTTTAAGCCTATTGGATAGTCTGATGATGTAATCGATGATGTATGGTTATTTAAATGGAACACTGATTTTTTTTTAAATGGTCTGATGAAGTACCTTTGAGTCAGTGCAAAAGCACTTACCAATAAAGTATTTTTGTATGATTTATCTACTGTGTTTCATCCTATATACCTTTTGTTTGTTCTTTTGCCTTTGGGATTTTGTTGGAGATAATAGTAAGTTTATCCATTGAAGTCTACCATTTTTTTGTTTAGAAGGCTTAAACCTTGCCTGTGATATAAATAGGACCTGCTGGAGAGATAGGTATGTATCCCAGAGATTACCCCACCTACGAAACAGGCTCCTCATCCATGTAAAGCAAAGTTCCTCCCTAACCCAATTCAAGTGCAACTTGGACACTTGGATGGGAAACCAGAAATTCATCCCTGGTTTGACACCTATGTCTCTAATGGACATGGGTAACATGTAAATGGTTCATCTCCCAGGCCCATGCTTACACTTATCAAAGGTATCAGAACTTGTTAGAGATTTGGAATGCATGGCTAGGCTTAAAAAGGCCCTTGTGGTCATTAGCCTAGTAAACACCAATGAGCCTATAATATAGATGTGTACCTCCAGGGAAGAGTTCTGGCAAGTGCTTCAGCGGCCATCGATTGTGTATTTATATGACCCATGCATTTAATGTGGACTGCCAGCTGCACTTAGGCCATTTTGCTTTTAAAATGTATGCACATTGTCTGTCTATTTACCATGACCCTACAATATGATCATTGTCAATGTACTTCAGGAACTCCATTCATTCCAGTCACCCTGACAGCATCCAGTCCACTGTTTCCTTGATCAGCTTTTCCAAAGTAAGGAACACCTAATGAGGGCATGTGTCTGCCGCAGATGTTGATTGCGGGGGGACTGCACTGTTGAGGCTAGCATACACATTTTTAAACAGGCACACTTAAAAGTTTTTGCCACCATTTACAAGTACTTAACAGTGTCCTTTCTCCAGGGCTGTACATAACAACCCTGGAGTAAATATATGTCTACCCATTCAATAGTTAAGACTAGCCTTAAAGTTAGACAAAGTAGCACTTTGCTTGACTTGTGGTAGTAACTAATTTCATATGTTGGGAATACAATGAGCTAGGAACCTATTCCTCCAGTGAGTCTTGTTTATTTGCAAGTGTAAATTTATGTCCTGGGTTGAAGAGCCATTCATTTTGAGAAGGAATGGGAGGTCAAATAAGATTGGGTCTTTTGCTGCCCAGAAAATGATAGACAGGTCACCTTGCAGCAGCTGGTAGACTACTGAGTATAAGGAGAGCCGTGCTAATCTATTAGGATAGAAGATGGATTTCAGGTCTTTAATTGTTATGGTTCAAAATCATCAGGACCTTTCCAGTTACATACTATGCTTGGATGTATACATATCCAAAGGGGCATTGTTTTCTGTGATGTGTCTGGTAAGGGATGAGTACAGTGGTAAGATGAATTTTGGATGTTGAAGATATTCCCTTGGAAATTAACTGGGCCAAGGATTTTCTGACTATGGTGATAACCTGCTGAACGAATGAGAGAGTTATCCACACAAGTACTCATTTTTTATGACTGTATCTGTTTGAGAATGGGTACCATTTATATTAGGCAGGAACAGTTTTTTTTTTGCTGAACACTACTACTATTTTTTTTTTTTTTTGCATTCAGCTTACAACTAGTTTCAATGCACTAGGATAGTGCATATTCCATTCCCTTTTGGAGCATGTTAGTACAAGTAGATGAAGGGATAACAGTGCCTAGCTAATTTAGTTAACCACCTTCAGGGATATTGGCTTGTTTGTTTGCAAAATAAATTGTCAAACAGGAGACAACCCAGCACTCTATACCATGCTGGACCCCATTAGTTACAATTTTATGTTTAGAGAGGGTACAGCAACTTTCACTGCTTGAGATCTGTTGGATAGCCAGTTTGCAATCCAGCGGACAATACAGGGAGTTACATTAAGTTTGACTAACTTTTCAATAATACCAGTATGAGGGATACTATAAATAGCTTTTGCCAGATCAAGATAAGTAGTAGACACAGAGTGACCAGTGTTCAGAGCCTCTGTAACATTTTAAAGATGTTTACTAGGTTCCTGAGACAGGACCTGTCCTTCACAAAGCCAAGCTGAGTGGAGTCTAGTTCAATTACGTTACCTATGCCTACATAAATGGGTTATGCTGCAGGACATTCCAATGCATTTGAAATCTGATGGGCCTATAATTATCTGAGTCTGTAGAGGGGCCACCCTTCTGTAGGAGAGCCACAGTGGATGTTTTCTAGGCATTAGAGACAAACCGTGTAGATAGGCTGAGGCTGAACAGTTTAAGTAGAGGCTCAGCCAATGAAAGGGACAAACCATGTAGATAGGCTGAGGCTGGACAGTTTAAGTAGAGGCTCAGCCAATGAAAGGGACAAAGCATGTAGATAGGCTGAGGGTGGACAGTTTAAGTAGCGGCACAGCCAATCAATAGTTGAGGATGCAGCCTGTTATGCTATCTGGTCCCACAGAATCATTAGTTTTAGTCTTTGACAGGGATTCTGAGGCTTGTTTAAAGGTGATTGCAGGTGGAACTAAATTTTCAGGGATAGTGCGTACAACAATGTGAGTAGGTGAGAAAGGTTAACATCGAGTTTATCTACTATTATATTTGCTAGATCATTCAGATTGGAATGTCTGATATTATTATGGGTGAGCTCAGTGCATTGTTGAATATTATTCCTTCATTTCCTAATATAACTGAAAAAGATTTGTAGTTTCATTTGGTATCTTAAGTCACCTTAAGATCAGGCTTTGTTTTAAATTTTCTAGTAGTGCCCTTAAGTTCCTTTTTGACATGTTTCAGAGTGGTCTTGAGGTAGAGGGGTGGGGATTTCTTACAATTTGTCATTATTTTCCTTTTTTTTTTATGCGGGTTATTAGTGTGGGAGTTCCACCGGGGAGGTTTATTTCTGAATTTTCCATTATATTTAGGGTGTACAAGTACATTTCTATGCAGCTGTTTAGATGCTGGTAAAAGTCATAGGGTGAATGTTGCAGCTCTCTCATTTCAGTTCACTTGTGGAGGATTGTTAAGAATTTTGTATAAATCTTCTACATGTTGAAGTAGGTGTGTCCTGGGGGAAATTCCCTAATGATGGTTTCATTTGGTGGAGAGATGGTACCATTAATCCTGACAGAAAAAGCAACACATATATGGTAAGATTTAACCAGGGATAAGGAAATGCATGGTGGGGTACAGGTGATGCTAGGTTGGAATGGGTCAAGGTTATTAGATCCTGTAGTGGGTAGTTTTAAAATTTGCTTCAGTGAATCAGTACTAACAAAGTCTAGGAAATGCTGACCATATTCATTTTAGAGGTGTAAGTGTGTTAGTCAATGCTTGCATAATTGAAATCCCCTAGCCAGAAAGTATTTGGTTTGATATTTAACCAGTGGGATTAATGTAATTCCCATGGTGTTTGGGAGACATTGATGGGGATCTGTAGTTAGCAATTAAGTAATGATTAGATTTTTTTTTAAGAATAATTTGAATATCTAGGAACTGTAAGTTAGGGTTGTGGATAATTTGATGTGAGGTGATGGTATTTCTGGCAAATACAGATATTTCCCCACAGCTATCCAAAGGTCTGAAGGCATGATATGCATTAAACCATGGTGTGTGTGTGTGTATGTGTGTGTGTGTGTGTGTGTGTGTGTGTGTATGTATATATACAGATATATATATATATATATATATATAGAGAGAGAGAAAGAGAGAGAGAGAGAGGGGAGAAGTGCATTCATTACACTAAAAAACATGTCTCAGTAACTACATAGGTATGAATGTGTTGGAATTGCAGGCAGTCCTCAAGTTCTGGCATGTTTTAGTCTAGACTCCTAGAAATGAACATCACCCCTATGATGTTGTCCAATTTGTGTTTAAGTTTGCTATGTAGGAATGTCCAGTATGGAGATTTTGCCTAAAAAGCTGTATAGGGGCAGCAAAGGCTTTAGATAGTATGTGGAAGCTCTGGTGTGAGAGTTGTAAACCATGCCTGGTGAAACAGGAAGCCTTATCTATCATCTTTTCCCATGATGATATATGCTGGATCCCCTTAGAATGACATCAACTATCCAGACAATTGTTAAAGGCTCAAAAGTAGGGACTGATGTTCAATAGTGTTCTTAAACAGTTAGAAAGTTGATGGAATAATGGGCTTTGCATTAGTATACATTTTATGAAGAATATAAAATCTAAAACTTGAATGTTTGTCATTATTTAGTGATTGCAATCTTTAAAAATTTGCCAGAAAACCACAAATTTTACAAGAAATAGAATAACAAATATGAGGCATATGAGGCAAACTTACAGGCATTTTGCAAAATCAGGGACAGCTGACAGCTGTGCAAGTAGTGGTTTTCAGCTTTGTTCCATGAAACAGTAGCCACACATTAAAATATTCCAAGGTGTTTCGCACAAATCACAGTAAGCATGCAAAGTCAGAGTAACTAGCAAACAGCAGCTATTAGTCATATTCCACCTACAAGCCAGCATTTTTAAAGGTTACTCTAATTTAAGTAAGTTAATAGAGCAACAGATTTTCCATGAACAAACATTTTATAAGGAGCAAAGGTATGGAATTAACAATATCTGGCATTCTTGATTGGCCTCAGTGACTAATAATAATAATAATAATAATAATAATAATAATAATAATAATAACTTACAAAGAGTGGGGAAACCAATCAAATGAAATCAGGAATGGTCTTCAAAATCAAGGACAACTTTGACCTACTACAACTAGACACATTATCTGGTTGCCTGTCAGTAACACTATAAAGGAAAAACAACTTAACTCACATTATCATTGATGGTTGCAAATATTCCCAACCATTTCTAATTTGTGGGCTTCCTAGACCATCTGACCCATGGTCTTCTTGATTTGATGTTTAGGTAGACCATAGGTGGCATGTAGTAGGAAGCCTGTAAATCGAATGTCCAAATCTGCAACACTCCCTCTCCAGGGTGTACTATTTATTTACTTAATGTAAAGAAAGTCTAATACAAAGTGGTGTAATACAGACACATAGGATCCATTTAATTTGCTAACAGGCAGAAGTGCTGAAATAGGAAGAACCATGTGACACCCAACATACAAATTAGCCCAGTGGGAAATTGCACTTAAAGTGGTACTGTAATTTTATACACTACAGTCTCTACTTAGATAAAATGCAATATCCAGTGGAGGCAATTGTAAATCTGTAGCCTGATTGATCAACCTTATCAGCAAAGTGCTGAGTAGTGAACCCATATTCTGAAGTTGAAAGAGCTTTATGTTTAATGAGAAAGTGTGAGCTGTACAATCTGTGTCAAAAATATATATAAAATCACTTGATTAGACAGTCTAGAAGTATCACTGGATATGGAGATTGCATTCTTATGTAAGATCTTTGACTTGTACAGAGAATAATGTTCATTCAATCTGAGTTTGTTGTTCAACAGTCCAGAACACGGCCATCTATTCTCCTGCCATTTCTTGATTTTTTTTGAGACTATGCAGCTGGGAAGTCAGTGATTATAACCTTCTGGAGCTGAAAGTGTACAGCTCATTTGAGTGTGACAGATGTTCATCATAACCCAAGGCAGTTGTGCGCATTTGCTATAAGCTCTTGAGGCCATCCTCATACAAATATATTTGGATCACTGAGGAATGGATTATGGCTCTGTAATGCCTGCTCTTCAATCACAGTAGCTATTGTCCACAACAACATTCACTGGTTTTAGTCAATATAGAGTAAATACAAAGATGATCTATATGGCTAAGAATGTAGGATAATGGGGACTGGTTTGCAAATGCACAACATGCTAGACTAGTAACTAAGTGAGGCATGAGCAAGTTGACATGGGTGGTGATGGCTGTGTCACTGCGATGTCTGCCATCCCATAAAATCCACAGGCCTTACTTATAATGTTTTTTGACTCACCTTGTGTCAATAGGGAGGAGTGAGGGTCTTAGAGATCACAGGCTTGTGATGGTCCCTACTCTGGGCCAGTAATCAAGGAGCCTCAATCCTCACAAATGACACTAGTGAGGGATGGCCACTAGGAACAAAAATGGATACAGACAGTATTATCATATGTAGCTCTCTACACCAAGCACAATTTCCCTTAAGAGCACACATAGAGCACACTCCAGACCTGGCTCTGGTCTCGCTCTCTCTCTCTTCAGGCCCCAGACAAGACTCCGCAGTTACCACTTCGGAGCTCTGTGTCCAATATCATCCAGGTAAGGAAGGACATAATCTCCTGTGTCTACTAGGATATGATCTACCAGCCTCTTGAAAGTTGCTGGGGCATTTTTCATCCCAAAGGGCATCTTCATGAACTTGTATAATCTGAAAGAAGTCACAAAGGCTGACCCCTCTCTAGCAGTGGGAGTCAAGGGCACTTGCCAGTAGACCTTGGTCAGATCAATAGTGATCAGATACTTAGCCCCATCCAGCTGCTTTTAGCCTTCATCTGTCCTAGGCATGGAGTAAGCATCAGATCTGTGTGACTGTTTAGTTTTCAGTAGTCCACACAGAACCTGGTGCTGCCAATTTCTTTGGTACCAGTACCACTTACCTATTCACCTTTACATTGCAGTTTGGTACTGTGGGACTCTGTATTGTAAAGTTTCAGGATTCTGAGCTTTTGAGTTAATCATCTCAGTCTTCTGGTCATTGGTATTTTGCAATTTTGCGATTTCAAAGTAGACCTATATATATATATATATATATATATATATATATATATATATATATATATATATATATAGTGGGCGGATGCCCTGAAAGTGATATCCTCACAGCTTGCAAAGAAATCACTTCAGGTAAGAAGGGCAGCTACCATGTCTGGAACTATAATAGGTAAACTGAACCAAGGCATGCAGGAATTTCTAGATTTGCAAAAAACACATAATCTAAGTTACTCACCTAATAACCAATGTGGTCTGTAAAGCACCCATACAGTAATGCCTACTTCATGAAACCCCCATTAATGTCTGGACTGTCATGTTATCGATACATATTCAGGCATACAGATTCCAGAGAGTGGAAGGTGATGATTCCACTTTATCATGCCTTTGTAAGACCAGAGTTTGAACACTGTGTGCATGTCTGAAGACCTTACAGGGGGAAGAGGTCACACTATGGGACTGGGTATACAGGAAAGCAACCAGGTTGATAAGAAAGGCAGAGAGAGTGTTGAATTAGGAAAGGCTTAGGGAGACAGCTCTCTTTTCCTATTAAAGTGGAGAGATATGCAGATAAGAAATGAGTATATAAAATTTTAGAGGGGATGGGCTAGTTGGGAAGGACAAGGATTGGTACAGACCTCCCTGTTTTGGAGGAATGTATATGTTTTCAGCCTGATTTACTCCTGCACATGATGCACATGTTTATTGGAGGTATGTCCCTATTTTCAGTCTTGATTTATCTGTTCACACAATTTTTTCTGAATTCCCCTCATCACATGTGACTTTTGAAAATGTCTAGTACACAGACAACCACACTATATAACAGCATACTGGCAGCACCAATAATTAAAAGAAACAGGACACACACCTTACATCTCCTTTTTCAGAAGCAAAAATAAATGACTTTGTGTGGTAGAATTTTGCAATAAAGTCCATAGATTTTACACTGTTTCTTTGATGGTGTGCTTATATTTTCCAGTCATTTTTGCCACTCTCTATTTTTTAAACACATGTTTTTGATTAGTATTGATCATTCCTACTGTAAGTGGGATTGTTATGAGTTATTTGGTATACAAAGTTCATGCTAATTAGATGCCCATGTTTCTGGCTTGAAGTACCTACTTTTCAAAGGCTTTTGTACCTATTTTCCATGTCTGTAGGTTGAGAGACATGGACAGGTAAGTCTGCTTCACATGGGTGACTTTTTAAAATGTCGAAATTCATTTGGTTGAGACCATATGATTGCCATTTTAATAGTCAAACTGATAATGCTGAGATCAAGAGTAGAACAGAGTGTGCTGTATCTTTAAGAAGTATTTCAAGGACTGAACGTGCATATAAATAGCAAACATGTGTTAGCTTCAATGCCATTTTGAGAGTGAGCATGTATGAATGTAGTAGCTAGTTTATATATGTTTACCTAAGTTAAAGTTATTAAGCCTCAGTCCTGATGTGTTTGTACATAATAACGCTGCTTGAAGAGAACCCACAAAGACTCGTCTATTACATCCTGACTAGACAAGCAACATGGTGTCAGAACCGGGATTCGATAGACTGATATCCAGAGCTACGAGATGCAGAGATAACAGTATAGATAAACTAAGAGAAATTAGCACGAAAAAGGGCCAGAAAAGAACCAAAGGTAATGAAAACTTGCATGAACAGTTTATTTTATAAAAAAGATAAAAAAGAGCATTACATGCGAAAGGCACAAAAGGTTCATTAATTAAATGAAATGTTTAAAATTAAGATATTTGATGGAATTACCTTGGAATTGCAAAACAAGCATATTTAAAGTGAAATGAGCATGTTTAAAGTAAATCAGGCATGTTTAGAGTTAAACGAGCAGAAGAAAAGTACAATGGGCATGAAAAGAGATTAAACAAGAAAACAAATATAATAAGGGAGAAAAGGGCACATAAAGCATAAATAAAGCAAGGCAACTGCATATTTTTTGGCAAAGTACTGCATTTTGGTATAATTACTACTTTATATTGTATTCAAGGCATAACTAGAGTTATTTGAAGTATCTCAAAGTGTGTAAACGTGCTTACAGTGTATGCTTATTACGGTGCATGTATTCTGAAGAGTTTATTTGTGTGCAAAGTGCAACTATTTTATGAAGTGCAGTCAAAGTACAGCCATTTTGAAAAGTTTCTTGTGCTGAGTGTGTCTATTCACAAAGTGCCACCATTACAGAGTGTTTCTTGCACTGCAAAGAATTATCTAGCAAGATACCACCATTTTGGGGAAGTTTCAGTGTGCTGTGTACTGTTTATTTGCAAAATACAATTACTTCGAAATGTTTCTTACTCTGAGCTTCTTCTGCCCAGTTCATTCACACAGTGCAGTTATTTTGAAATGTTTCTTACACTGATAAGAGGTGATTTCTTACAGCACAGTAATTTTAAGAGTATTACAGTGCCCGAGAGACTTAATTCACAAAATTCAGTTATTCAGAGGCTTGTTGTGTTATTGGGCAAAGTTATGAATATTGACATAAATTTCTGGCATATGAATATGTGTGTGTGTTCATGCATATTTGCAAAACCCTTCACTGGTATGTGTTAATATGGCAGATGGATTTCAAAAGCCCTCACCACTTGTATTTGATCAGAATATTTCAGAGAATTGGAGAATATTTGAGCATGAGTATGATATTTTTACACAAGCAGCTTATTCTGACAAAGATGCATGCACCAGGGTATTTAGTTTGCTAAACCTAGCTGGGTCAGAGGCTATTGAAAGAGAGCGTTCTTTTGTGTATGCACCAGCAGTTTATGAGGGAAAAGGTGAAAACTGTTATATTGTTCTACAGGCTGAATCAAGGGAAGACCCTGAGTGTTTGATGCACAAATTCGGGGAAATGTGTAACACATTCCCCAGACAAATATTACATTAGAGATGCATTTATTTCACACAAGAGATCAGAAACCAGGGGAAACTTTTGCAGCTTATATTACTGACCTGAGAAAAAAACCTAAAATGTGTCGGTCTGGTGACTTAAAAGATGAGTTAATAAATGACAGGCTTGTGTGTGGTATTAATAGTGCTGCTGTGAGAAAGATTTTGCTTTGTGTCAGTGATTTAATGTTGAGCAAAGCTATTGAGATTTGTCAAATCTACAAAGTTACAGAAAGGCAACAAGTATGCTTGCAAGTGATAAGAGCATTGTGTCAGCAGGCTCCAGAGAAAATGTAAACAGCATGCAACATGTAGCAAACAAAAGCACACTTACGCACATGGCAAATACAGCCCCTGCGGGTTCACCTGGGAAACTACATAGTTTTCAAGCAAGTTCTAAGAAAGGAGCATGCTCAGTGCAGTACAAGTGCGAATCAGCAAAACCCAAATCCAGCTTTATTGTTAATTCTCGCAATTGTGGTGCCAATCATGAGTCTAAATGAAAAAAATGCTTAGCATTTGGTCAGCAATGCCACAAGTGTAAAAAACTGAACCTTTTTCAAAAGTTTTGCAAATCAAGTAAACCCCACACAGTTACAAAGAAGGGTCACTCAGAAAAGCAAGTTTATCATATTGAGAGCTGCCACTCTACTTTCTACATAGATGGTGTATCAGTAATTGGTGAAAAGGCTGACATATTGAATTTGCTGGCAAAGAACAAAGTGTTTTGTACTGTCCGGATCAATGGTAAATCCACCAAGCTCAAAGCAGACACTGGTTCAAAGTGTAATGTTATGTCAGTAGACACATTTGCTAAAGTGAGAACTAGTGAACAACTCAATGTGGCTAGTAGTGCAAAACTTGTTGCTTATGGAGGTGAAGAAATTCAAACCAAAAGCTCAGTAGTGCTTTCATGTTATGTGGCTAGGAGCTGTTACAGCTTGTTATTCTATATAATTTGAAGATTTGTGCAGTCATTATTAGGTCTCAGAGACAGTTTGAGAATGAATATGCCTTCTTTTACCAAAGAAGTTCATCATATAAGCACATATCATAGTTCCAATTTTACTAAAGCCATTTTCTCAGAGTATGATGATGTTTTTGATGACAAGTTAGACCCAGAGGTCAGTCCATTAGTCAGACCAGCAAGAAAAGTTCTGATAGCTATGCAGGATAAATTCAAAGCTCAGTTAGATAAAATGGTGCAGCAAGGTGTAATTTGTCCAGTTATAGAACCAAATGAATGGGTGTCGTCTATGGTAGCATCCCACAAGAAAAGTTTAGACAAAATCAGAATATGTATTGACTCAAAAGATTTGAACAAAGCATTAAAGAGACTGCATCATCCAATGTGTACAGTTGAAGAAGTCACAGCCCTAATACCAAATTCCACTGTTTTTTCTGTCTTGGATGCAAAAAGTTCATTTTAGCAAATGATGCTTGATCACAAATCCTCATTACTGACTACTTTCGGTACTCTGTTTTGCAGATATAGATTCCTAAGGATGTCATTTGGAATACATTCTGCAAGTGAAGTCTTTCAGCGTGCAATGGAGGAAATTTTCCAGGTTATCCTTGTGCCATAATAGTAGATGATTTATTGGCTGGAGGCGATGGTGAAGCAGAGCATGACAGAAACCTTATGAGAGCTCTAGACAGAGCACGTGAAGTAAACTTAAAGCTCAATCCTCTGAAGTGCAAATTCAGACTACTAGAAGTTACATATGTACGGGTGGCCATGGTGGTGCAGCGGTTAGCGTTGTCACCTCACAGCAAGAGGTTCTCCAGTTCTATCCTTGGCTGGGGTGCCTTCTGTGTGGAGTCTGCATGTCCTCCCTGTGGTCGCGTGGGTTTCCTCTGGGTGCTCCAGTTTCCTCCCACTTCCCAAAGACATGCTGTAGGTGGATTGGACACTCTAAATTGGCCCTAGGTGTGAGTGCATGCATGTGTGTGCCTTCCGTGGAAGGTTGGGTGCCAGGCTGGCAACTCGACACTGTAAAACTCTACTGCCAATCATGAGCGGACAGGTGATCCGCTGTGGTGACCCTTAACCGGGAAAAGCCAAAAGAAGAAGAAGAAGTTACATATGTAGGTCATTTATTTACCAGCACTGGCTTGAAACCAGACCCATCTAAGCAAGCAGCCATTCTTGAAATGCCAGCACCAGATAATATTCAAGCTCTACAACCTTTTCTTGTCATGGTCAACTACTAAGGGACTCTGGCTAACAAAGTTTGCAGATGACTGCAAACTGGGAGCTATTATTGAATCCCCAAATGATTTGGATACTCTACAAAAGGGCCTTACAGAAACAGATGCTTGGTGCCAGAGCCATGGGCTCAAGCTCAATGCCAAGAAATGTATTGTTATCCCCTTTGGGAAAAAACATGTATCCATGAATTACCATATAGGTGGCAGTACACTAAACACAGAAAGTGTGATAAGAGACTTAGGGACACAGGTGGACAGTGGTCTCACCTTCGATAACCACATCGTCACAACAGTCAGGAAATCCTTCTATGTGGCACACCTCATCACGAAGGGCTTTTCATCCAGAAAAAAGGAGGTCATTGTCCCACTGTATTCATCCCTCATTAGGCCCATTATAGAATACAACTCCCCATTTGGTATGTACCTCTCAAGACATCTGCAACAACTGGAAAGGCCTCAGAAATACCTCACTAAAAGAATCACAGGCCTAAAGCAGATGCCCTACGCTGACCGCCTTAAAAAACTCCAGCTATACTCTGTCGCATATCGTCTACTCAGAGGCGATCTCTGCTTAACATACAAGGCCATGTCAAACCCAGAGCTGTTGGACATGCTACACTTAAAGAAATCCCAATCCCTGAGAGCTACACGCTCCAGGGATCTAAACCTTGTCATCACAATAAACAAAACATGCTGGAGGGATAGGTTCCTGACCCAGAGACTCCCCAGACTCTGGAATAGATTGCCCATACATGTCAAGCAGAGTGCCTCTTTGGACCTCTTCAAGAGGAACCTTGACATTTGGATGGGAGAAAGGAAATTCACCCCAGGGATCACGTCAGTTGCCCTGCTAGACAGGGGTCCAGGAAAGTAAATAATGTGGGAAGAAATAGCCAGGGAATTGTTATGGCTAGGCTTGTATAGGCCCTAGGGCTGATAGCCTAGTACCAACCTATGAACCTATGAACTTAGGCAAGTTTATGCCAAACTTCAGTAAGATGACAGCACCTTTAAGAGAGCTGATGTGCAAAAATGTTACATGGTTTTGGTTGGAACAGCACCAGAAGGCATTTGAAGACCTTAAGCAGAAAATTGTCATCCTACCTACATTAAGATACTATGATGTCAATAAATCAAGTCACTCTTTCCTGTGATGCTTCAAAATTTGGTCTTGGCTCAGGTATTCTTCAAGAAGGCAGATCAGTAGCCTATGCATCTAGAACCCTTACCCAAACTGAAATGCAGTATGCTCAAAATGAGAAAGAACTTTTGACAATAGTATTTGCATATTCAAAGTTTCATGATTATATCTATGGTCAAGCTGTTTGGATTGAAACTGATCACCAACCTCTAGTTACTATTCTAAAGAAGTCTATGCATTCAGCTCCAACAAGATTGCAAAGAATGATGCTCAAATTGCAAAAGTTATTGTTGTTGTTGTTTGTTCTTCTTTTGACATTTCCCAGTTAGGGGTCACCACAGCGGAACTCCAGTCCGCTAATGATTGGCAGTAGATTTTTACGGTGCCGAGGTGCCAGCCCAATGCCCAACCTTCAACGAAGGCACGCCCATTCATCCATGTCTTTCGAATGCCACTCGACCGCGGGGAGTACATGCAGACTCCACACAGAAGGCGCTCCAGCTGAGACTCGAACGGGAGAACCTATTGCTGTGAGGTGACAATGCTACCGCTGCACCACCGCAGCTAAAGTAGAAGTTCAAAATGGTCTATACAAAAGACAAACTTCTTTATCTGTCTGATACCTTATCCAGACTGCCTAGAAATACAATGGAACAGCTTCATGCAGAGAATTTTGACTTTGATATAATGGAAATGCATAATTTTCTACCATGAGGCTTGAGTTGAGAGATCATACAAAGACTGATTCAATTCTGCAAAAGCTCAACTACTACATTAAAGTTGGATGGCTGTCAGAGCAATCTAGTGAACCACCTGAAGTGCAAATTTATTCTCCTTACAGAGATGAGATGTTGATGGAAGATGGGATAATTTTCAAAGGTCCTAAAATTGTTCTTCCTGCTTCCTTACAACATGACTATATCCAGATTTTGCATCCTGGTCACCCAGGTTCTGAATCTACCAAAAGAAAGGTGAGGGAACTAGTATTTTGGCCTTCTCTAGTAAAATACATTGATAAAATACTTTCTTCTTGTTCAGTATGAAATAATACTAAACCGCATTTGCAAAAAGAACCACTTCAATTAAGTGAAGTTCCTGAACTACCTTAGTCAACAGTAGCCACTGATATATTCAAGTGGAACAATCAACACTACTTAGTATTGGTAGACTCTTATTCAAACTGGTTTGAGATTGATCTACTCCCTCATCTAACATCCACTGCTGTTATCACTAAGTTGAAACATCATTTCTCAGTCCATGGTAGTCCATGTCCATATTTCTGACAATGGTACTCAATGTACTAGTCAGTTGTTTCAGAAATTTGCAAGAGAGTAGGACTTTGTACCAAGGGCACCCGCAGGCAGGTGCAAGGGGGTGCACTTGCACCCCCCTGGAACTGGATAGCCGTCGGGAAATTAATTTTCTTTAAAAAAAAAAAAAAAACTGTTTTCGACGACTTTGTCTGTGTCAGTGGTGTAGCTGGGAGGAGGGGCATAGGCGGGCAG
Source organism: Protopterus annectens (assembly GCF_019279795.1). Classification (NCBI taxonomy): domain Eukaryota; kingdom Metazoa; phylum Chordata; order Ceratodontiformes; family Protopteridae; genus Protopterus; species Protopterus annectens. The sequence goes on from NC_056739.1 coordinate 890,233,570, forward strand.
CACTTTTGGGGCTGTCACATTTAATTTAGTTTAATTTTAAAAAAGTTTTTTTTTTTAAGGGCCTTCGTCTGTAAGAACGGCATGTACCATCACTGTTCTTCCGGTCCGGTCGTCGCCCGCTAATTTTAAATACAGCAGAGGCTGGCGGCTTTATTGTCAACAAGTGTTCAGTTCGTTCATGGGAAGTTGTGTGTGTATGTGCGCGAGTACAAGACATGAGGATGAAGTCTGAAGTGATCCAAAGAAGGCACTGCAAGCTTTATTTTTTAAGGGATCCCGAATGAAGATGAGCCCTGCGATTAAAAACATGGTTAGATTTTTTTTTTACTTCTTCAGAAAACACTACTGGAAGTGGGAAGGTATGAGTAAGTTGGACAGAAATAGGGACAATGTTTGAAAATGTTTATTTTTATTTGCGTGGTTTTTAGCTGTAGTATATTTTCTGCTTAGATCAGTCAAAATTTTCTACAAATTGAATACTTACATAGTTTAAGTTTTTGGTATCCTTTCCTTTATAGTTTAAAGTGCCTTTTTGATTATGTGATTCTGACAGGAATGCATTATATGTATTGTAATGTATTATATGTATATGTAATGTATTATATGACATGTATGCCATTGAGGGAGAGGTAGGGAAGATATTAGGTCTGCTCAGCGTGTTTAATTAATGGGGATACTTTTATTCCTTTTATTTGTAAGCTTTGCCCCAAGGATCACCTATGGCATTCCAGGTGATCCATACTTATTGTACACCAAGATAATTCTATTTCTCTTTTTGTGGTGTTGGAGATGAGTAGTTTCCCATTAATACAGTTACTGGTTGATTATCTTAGCTAACGTTACCCATGTGTATATAACTTTGATTCTGCTGTGATTCACAAGTTGGCTGAAGTTGGGACATAAGTTACACACTTGTTCTCCATTGTGGATAAAAATATGCTAGCTTATGGATTTCATTTTAGCCAGCAATTCATCATTACTATATTTTAACTCTATTTAACAGTAATGTGTGAACTGATCATATATAAGAATCTAATTGACTTATACCTTTCCTGAGTTTCTAACTTGTTTTGAAGTTAAGTGAAGAGCAGTAAAGTGGCGTGGGGTAATGTTTATTTTTTAAAGTGCAATTTGATGGGTTATTTTTCTCTTGCTGCCTGTACACAAAGGGGTTTAATTGACCATTACTTTCTATTTGCCCTAATTAGGTACAAGGTAGGACAGAGGTATAACAGTTGGAACATTTTTATAACAGCTTCCATAGTATAATGTATCAAATCACACGCTCTAAAACCATCTATTTCTATGAGCAGTGAGGCAGCATGACAGTTTTTTTTTAAACCTAAGCATTTCTTTTATTTCATTTTGTTGACTGGGTAGATATCATTAAGCCTAAGGCATTTGAGAATAATAATAATGAAACATATAGTGCTGCATTTTCTGGAATTCTGATGAATATTGTAGTGCATTTTAATGTTTGATGATAATGAATTCAGTGCTGGACTTGCTTGGCTTGGCATATCACTTGGTTGTCTGCTTTCCCTCCCCCTTATTTTGAAAGTTAATTTCATACAATTTCTTTGTAACATACAAAAAACATGTAAGAGAATACTTTTTAAAAAGTGTATTTTTGATGTGATGCAACCTCATTCGAACAATTCTGAGAGCATTTTGTAGATGGAACTTTTTTCTGGGCTTAGGGGATTTCATTCTTCCTGTTAAATTAGTATTCAGATTTCTTTAATATTTAAAGCTAATAACTAGAAAAGTTTATGCAAACCATCATTTCAAGGTAGGAGGATAATTACAGAAGTTGACAGTGGGTGGATACTTGTCTGTCTGTCCACCACATGGAATGGGAATGGGGAATGGGCAGGAGAATCCATGGAGCAGTACAATGAGACAGACCCCATCTCGAACTGTGTCAGCCTTCCGGCAAAATCATTGCTATTAGGCCCTGAGACTAAAGAGTTCAAGGCTAGGCAGTGCAATTAGCAGTAGTCATAGAGACAAAATTAGATAATTATAAAAAAGCCACTACAACATGTAATTTACAGCTGTTACCAATTTGTTCTAACAGGCCACAAGGATGCAGGACATGATCCCCATCCATGTGATGCAGAGCCCATCCCTAACCCTATTTAAGTCTAACCTTGACCAATGAACGGGAAATGGAGAAACTTAGTAACTAGCATACCCCTCCTAATAAACACCCATGTTATATAGGGGCACAACTGGGCTGGATTGCACAGCTAGGCTTATAAAGACCCTGGTGGTCATTAGCCTAGTATATGACTATGAGCCTATGAAGTAAGATGCCAGAGCCCAGAAGGGTACTGGTGCAGGTTCTTATAAACAGGAAGAATAGCTGAAACACATACAGTAGGTAGGGCAGTAGCGATCCCTGATGTATATCTTGGGAACAGATTATCTACCTCCAAGTCACTATCGTCTCCATTTCTCTGACTACAAGGTGGCCATCTTAAATTCATCCTTGTCCACCTGATCAAATTTGTGATTTGTATGCCTCTGCCCTCGTCAAATCTGATTTCTTTCAGAACCAAAATAACATTTCAAGAGAACTGAACAAGCCGAAGGACCTTTATTCAGCCGTGTGTGTGTGTCTTTGTAAGTAAGAGGGATGTGGGAGTGTGTGTAGGGGGAGGGTTCATTCCTCACAATTATCCAGATTTTTGCCTCATATTTTCATTTATTTGTTTCTCATAAAATTGTGTTTTACTGGCAAATCATTGAGGACTGAAGTCAGAAAATAATACCAGACATTTGAGCTTTAGACTTCATATCCTTCAGAAAATGTATACTAATGCAAAACTTGTTGTTCTGTCCACTTTCCAAGGAAGTAGGGGGTTGTATGTGTCATATGTCCAGATTTTAGCCTTATATTTTTGGTCTGTTCCTCATAAAAATGTTGTTTTTGTTTTTTGACAAATCACTGAGTTGAACTAAGGATTAAAGTCATTAAATAATGACATGCATTTCAGTTTCAGACTTCATATAATTCAGAAAATGCATTGCAACACAAATCCTATTTTTCTAGCAATTTTCTAAATGTGTCCGTAGTTTTGGGCCTTTGTCTCCAACATCACAACCGGCTTTGTCCAGATTTCTTGTGTTAAGACATTGAGAGGTATGGTGGGTATGTGTGCCTGTATGTATGCATTATGCATGTGGTCTCAGGCTTCCTCCCTGCTAGCATCAAGGTGAGTCTAGTGAGTTAGCTTCCAGATATTTCTGTTAGTGGTCCTAGACTTTCTTCAACAGGTTCCTTTCAGGTCCCATTTTCGCGCGCGGAATTTGAATTTCAGATGGGCCAGCAGAGATGTTGTGTTGTGTCCAGAAAGAGGGTATTGCCATTAGAATCAGAGCAAGCAAGCCATTTCAGGAGCAGAGAAGGATTCCACAAAGGTAGGAGCAATGAGTTTTCCAGCTGTGGCACTTAGAGACCTTCCTTCATAGCTTCTCGCCACAGAGAGGTAAGCGATGTTATCTGCTTTAACATTGTTAATTGGCCTAGGCAAGCCACTTCCCTTTTCCTTGTGCCGGCAGTAGTTTGAACACTGAAATGTGGACACTAGCTTAAAGTCTTCTTAAGAAGGCTGGGTAGGCTCAAGTTTTTACCTTGGTCAAAGCTAACACCAGAAGGATAGAGTGTATTTCTGTACAACGCAGATTAACTGCCAAAGTAAATTTCCTCAGTGATGTAGCTTTTGTGTATAGATTCTACTAGTTCAAAGTCCTGTATGCTTAGAAGTTTGCGTGCTTTATAGTTGCTTTCCTCAGAGCCACTTTTTGAATTGTCGATCATAGGTTGTTAGTCTCCCTGGTGACAGCAATGACATTGAAAAATACTTATTTTTTAAAATGATAAAAAAAGCAATTGACTTTGTGAAAGTTGCACATATCCTTTCCAGATTGATCAGTCACACCAGAAACGTGAATTTCTTGAGATGTAGACTAAAGTCTTTTAAGTTTAAAATAACTTCATTGCAACTTTTTTAAGGGCTAACATATGAATTTAGGAATGTAGTTTACTTTGTGATTAAATTTGTGCTGAGTAATTGGAACATTGATTTGCTATGATTTTTTTCCATCCTGCCATGATGTAATTATTACTTGTCTGGCTGTTTAAAAACGTGTGTCTCTGTGTTATATTAATCACTACAGTGTAGGATAGTGTAGTTATGCATACTGTAGTGGCCATTAAAATATAATGTAGTTATGAGTACTGTAATGGCCTTTGCTATGCAATGTAGTTATAAGTGCAGCCATATACAACTATTATAGTGAATATGAAAGAGTATCCAATGTTTCAGGAAAACTAATACTGTAAAAGGAGATCTGTAAACCCGTTAGTATGGCAACAGAGTACAGAATCTGTGAAGCCATTGTATAAAAAGAAGCATTGCATTGAGGTGTGGTAGTACGGGTTAATGAAATGGGTTTGCAATGAGACTAGCAAAATACGATCTTTAAAACTGAGAAGTCTTAGTATGTCTGAAAGATGTAGTTGATCATGTGCTAGAGAAAGGCTTTTAGCTCTTGTGCATCATATAGAGAAGCAGATAATACAGTGGAAGATGCACTCTCACTGGACTGGTTTCTTGAATTTTTACTCTGCTGAAAGTCTGTTGAAATTCATGACACAAAGTAGTTGTACACATGGGGGGCACTAAAGATCAGCGCTCAGCTATCACTGTAAAGTAGTTGTACACATGGGGGGACACTAAAGATCAGCGCTCAGCTATCCCTGTGAAGTAGTTGTACACATGGGGGGACACTAAAGATCAGCGCTCAGCTATCCCTGTGAAGTAGCGTCTTTTGCTGCAGTACAGTTCTAGAGGGGAATGCTAATCTGAGTATGGTTCTTGAGAGATCCTGTTCTTTGGCACAGTTCTGGAAGAAACTCATAGCATCTAGCATCTAGAAATTCTTAGATATTTCCTTTGCACAGTCTTGAAGATATACTACACTGAAGACTGAATGGGAATATGATGCATTAGCTAAGTCTGAGGTCTTAAAGATGTGTACTGAGATGATAAGGTGAGATGTTAATTACTTACTTTGGTGGAAGGAAATAAATATAGAAACCATAACAGGATAAAACTAAGTGCAAACAAAACTAGTGAGGATGCAATATAAAATTAAAGGCAAAAAACGTTGTTCTTCATTGTCAGTGTTACATCTTTAATGTATTTGAGTGTGTTTTTTTGTAGAAAGAGAGAAATATGAAATTTATATGTAGATGTTTTGTCATTCTTAATAGTTAGAAGTATGTGTTAATTGAGTGTTGTACTTTGCTATGTCCATGGAGTTTAAAACAAAAAAGATAACAATGGTTGCATGATGAGCAGACTGTATCTTTAGCCATTCAATGTTTTGTGGTTTTCTGTTTAACTGCTTGGTAGGAGTATCCTTTGTGATGTATTTTATTTTTTTACCTCTGATTCTTTAACTATTTGTTGGAAGAAAGGGACAGATTGAAGTGCTAGAGTGTTTCTGCTTATAAAGGGCCTAGCTAGTTATAACTTGGTACAGATTGTAGGTATGACACTGCACCTTATGCCAAAGTGATGTTTAACTTGAGCCATGACCGCAAGTGTTTGCGAGCTCAAGTAGTTATAGATGTTTAGCAGTGTCACATGCAAAACTGGTGCTGTAGGTCAGAATAAAAGGTTAGTTCAGTGCACTTTATTTTATATTAAATTCTATATTGTGATTCCTTCATACAATTTGACTTACATTTCCTAGTTGTTAAAAAGTCTGTGAATTCTGCTATTGATTTATATATTTTTGATTTATAATTCTTTACTTTTAATTGTTTTGTCACTGAAAATGCATCCTTTAAATGTGTATCATTAATTGATTTATGAAGTATTACATATCTTGTCCAATGTACTAAATGCTTTGTGTATATTAAGGTACAGTACATTATAACTTTGGAGACTTGTGTTCCTCATGTAAGAAAACGGGTTTGCTTACTACTGCTGGCAATAAATTTGGACTTGCTGAGGATGGTTTTACTTGTGCAGTTGGCACAACTTGGCAAACTCTTACGTATTTTAATTACTAGGCTGATGATAAATCATGTTTAGCAAAGTGCAAGTAGCACACATTAAGGAAAGGAAGTACGCTCTACTAGTATAGCTCACTTGACCTGTATCAAACTTGATGCTACAGATGACACACTTGTAATTCAGGATTCTCAGCAGATTGAGGATTCAAAGGGCAACTAGAAGAGAATTGTATCCTTACAAGCAAGTGATGTAGGTGGTAAAATGGTGAGGTTGATAAGACTAACTGTAATGAAGATTATGCTTTTATAGAATTGGAATATCAAACAGTACTGAATAATAGGTGAAAAATTAGTTGGGTAAGAAATGATTTATTAGTAACTGGAGATTAAATTATTGAAGGAACTAATACCCACATTTACAGAGTGCTTAAAGAACATTGAATAGTGTTATGACAGCAAAAATATAGGATGTGAGAGTAAGGCATTAGGAATGAGTTTCATGGGAAGAGAAATTTACTGTTGCTCGTACTAAGTGCAATTAACTGTTTTGTTTAGCTAATGGTAGTCACTGTTTGCGCTGTAGAATTTGAAAGCAGTGTTAGTACCATAATTGCCTTTGGTGCAGAAGGCTGTGGATGCTACTCCCACACCAAGCAGATGAAGTGCTAGTATTGCATGCCCTTTCAGTTGCTGAGTATTTGATGCATTTTAAGGGGGAAATAGGAGTTCTTCACTATGTGTGCCCTCCTTTGTATGAGATGCCTATGAACGTGTTGGTTTGTCAGTCATTCCCTATTGCAATATTAAGAGCTTACCATTTTTTTAATATAACATAGGCAATTTATTTTTCAAGGGCAGTAGGCAGTGAATTTGTAGATGAAACACTGAATATAAAGTTATTTTCTAGCAACAACCTCTTCACTGGTTTCAGATCTCTTTAATGTGGAATTATTCAGATGAGTTTTACTTCTGCAAAGATTCTGCATATTGATTGATATTGGTGGATTGTATGACAGAAGTTTGAGTAGAGTGGCCCTTTATTTTTGAAATGTTCTGAATTGGGCAGGTTGTCATTATTGGTTCATATGATTTGTTTCATTGCTTAAAGGAAAAATGTTCAGAACTATAAATTTAAAACACACTCTAGCAAGTGGTGCTGTATTAATATAATTCAATTATTATATAGTATAATTAATACAGTCAGGAAGGTGAATCAAATAATTTTTGCATGGTTCTAGAAATGTGTGCAAGGAGTCTATGATTTGAAAACAGCCCAAAGGTAAACTTACCCTGCCACTGGCCAGATGCATTTTCTTTGAATGCGGGTTTCAATGCTGTTTCGGTGAGTGTGGGTTTCAAAGGTAGAGAAGTTTTAATGCTAAGTCTCTTTTCATTGTAAGACTATTGCTTTGTTTAGGTTTAGTAAATGTCTATCAGTGTTTGTGCTATAAAATTTGAAATAAAAGTTGTAAATGAAATCCAAATTTCTGTAATCATTGTAGAAGTAAAGCATAAAACAGTATGCACACTGGGAGATTTGAACAGTGTCTATGACAAATGGGGAAAAATAGCCAAGTATTGGGACACTGGAATGGCTGCGTGGGCAGGGGTGGGGGTGGGGCCGAGTGGGCGTGGCAGCAGAGGGGGTGGGCCGTGTGGGCGGGGCTTGGGTTTGCACCCCCCTGCAAAAAATCCTGCGGGCTCCCTTGCTTTGTACATGTTACTAGTAGTCCAGAATATCCACAGTCAAATGGACTAGCTGAATGTACAGTACAGAGCAATTACCTGAAAGGTCAAAGAATGATAATATCAGTGTCTTTTTGAATTTACTTAATCTCAGAAACATACCCTGTGATGTTGTACTTGGCTCGTCTGCTCACAGACTTCTATCCAGGCAAACCAGAGCAACACTGCCTATTAGTTCCAGTTTATTAAGGCCTAAAGCTAAGAACAACAGAACAATTAGAGCCCAATTATTCAGGAAGAGTTATTTCCAGAAGTCCAGTTATGATAAATTGAGCAGATTTCTTCGTCCATTGAAAGAAGGAGAGACAGTGAGGATACAAACGGCGAAAGTTTTTGACTGGATCGGTCAAGTAACAGGTATATGTACCAAGCCGAGAACCTACTTTGTAGAATCTGAGGGTGTGGACTACAGGAGAAATCTTCTTCCTGTACCAGAATCGAAATCAAATCGCAGCATTGTTCTTGTGATACAGACTCTAGATCTCAGAACAATCCAGACAATGTTCCTGTTGCAGAACGTATCTTAAGTTCTGCTTCCATTCCTGATGATGTTCCTGATGTCCCTAAGGTTGAACATTCAGTAGAGACAGTCCCAGTTGCTAAATCTAATTCTAAATTTTATGCCACACAGTTTGGTCATATTTCCAGACCTAGTGTGAAATACACAGAGACCTGGACATAGCTGTATATGTGCATCTAGTTCTGTATGCATGACAAAGAATTATTTGTACTGATTGCATGTCAACTGATGTCAATATTGCATGACCTATTTCTCAGAGAGGAAGGATGTAGAACAGAGTGTGTGTGCTGTATCTTTAAAAAGTGTTTCAAAGACTGAACATGCATATAAATAACAAGTATGTGTTAGCTTCAGTGGCCATTTTGAGAGTGTAGCCAGAGAGTAAGCATGTATGAATGTAGTAGCTAGTTTGTATATAAGTTTACCTAAGTTAAAGTTATTAAGCCTCAATCCTGATGTGTTTGTACATAATAAAGCTGCTTGAACAGAACCCACAAAGGCTTGTCTATTACATCCTGACTAGGAAAGCAACATCAAGGTACAACGGGGATTGGGAAATTTGCCCTTTTCCCCACTGTAGTGCAGTTTTGGAGTTGGCATAAATAATTATCTGGGAGTGTAGGAGTGCAGGGGGGCCCCCTGCAAAAACACTTTGTCTTGTTTGTTTTTTAGTCAACTTTTTAAAATGTATTATTTATTTTATTTTACATTGGTTAACCGGGAAATTTCATCTGGATATGTGTCCTTTTTCAGTGGAGGCCCGGGGAGAAAAGCTCCGCAAAGTCATACAATACAGTATAGATTTACAACATATATGAGAAACATTAAGTTGATACAATTCTAATATATACCAGTATTAGTTTTAAGTCATAAATAGTTATGCAGGAGATTGAGTAGGACATTTTTGTAAGACTGCATAGAACAGAGATGATCATGTGAGTGAAATACTTTCTGAGGGGTTGTACTTGGTTCATTTTTGAAGTTTTTAAGTAAGGGAGTATAAATAAGATGAGACAAAGTAATAGAATGGAGTTTGGATATAAGTGTTAATGCTTAAGGAAATGCTCTAGAGTAGAAGTGAGGGATGGGTAGTAAGGAGTCTAGCCTGGGCTATGGCAGGTGCATAGTCAGGAATTTGTAAGTTGGGTCTTTAGGAGTTTTTTAAACTGTTTAGGTGAAGAGGCATTCATAAGTGGGATGGGTAGAGATTTCCAGAGTTTGGAGATATAGTACGAGAACAGAGCTTCACCTGCTGAGTTTTTTACTTTGGTGACTTGGAGGAGTAGATTGCTGTTTGAGCGAAGGGATCTGGATGCTAAGTATGGTTGGAATAGGTTTTTAAGGGCTGGGTTTTTTTCTGGAATGTGGAGGATTTTGTGGGCTAGGATTAGTTGATTAAATTGAAGTAAGAGAGGGAGTTCAAGCCAGTCCAGTTGCTTCAGAGATTGACAGTGGTGGGATTTATAGTGGGCATTTGTGGCAAGTTTGGAGATTTTATTATAGCAGGTTTCAAGCTTGGTGAGGTTGGTTTTACGGAGGTTTGTTAGGATAGGGGATGCGAATAAAAGTGTCGATAGCAGGTGTGTTCTAGCAATTGTACTTTTTGTATTTTTAGTTAGAAATTGTTTATTCATGTAAAGGAGACCAAGATTTTTGTGTACATTTTTAATGGATTGGTCTATGTGGAGATCAAATTTCAGGTTATTATCGATAACACCTATAGGTTTGGTATGGGAGGTAGGGTAATTGAGGTTTTGTTCTTAGAGAAGATGTGAAAGTTTGCTGAGGGAGGAGGGTTTCTGGTAGGGTAGAAAAGCGTAAGTTTAGTTTTATTGGGATTTAATAAAAGTTGGGAGTTTGCTAGCCATGTTTCAACAGATAGGAAGGTGTCTTGGATGATAGTTTGTAGGTCGTTAAGGGAAGAGGCAGAGTAGATCAGAGTGGAGTCAGTATATTGAATGATCTTGGCTTGAGGGGTCGCAGAGTGGAGGTGGTTGGTAAATACTGAGAAAAGAATGGGACTAAGTATGGAGCCTTGGGGTACCCCCAAGGTGACTGGTAGGAAGGGTGAGAGGGATTCTTGCTAAAGAACAGTTTGTTGTCGATTTATTAAGTAGCGTTGGAACCACACTATAGTTGTGTTGCTGAGGTTGTGGGAGGAGAGAATGTTTATGAGTTTGGGGTAATTGACCATGTCAAATGCTTTTGACAGGCCCAGGAATATTGCTGAGATGATCTGGGAGTTGTTTCTGAGCTGATTAATACTGCTTGTGAAGGATTGAAGGGCTGTTGTAGTGCTATGGGCAGGGCAGAAGCCATGTTGAGTGTGTGATAGGAGGTTGTGAGTTAGTAGATAATCCATGAGTTGTGAGTGAATGACTCTTTCGAGGATTTTAGATAGAGGGGAGAGGATGGCAATGGGGCAATAGTTAGTTCATGGGAACTACCTCCTTTGTGCAAGGGTATGATGTGTGATATTTTCCAGACAGTGGGAACATAAGACTCAGTGATGGATCTATTTATAAGTAATATTGGGTGGCAGATTGCCTCTGATGCTAGTTTTAGATAGTCTGCAGGGAGGTTATCAGCAGTTAAGGTAGTTGGTTTTAGTTTATCTAGTAGTTTTTTCATGTTTGGGTGGAGATTTGTTTTATTTTGAAGAGGTTATTGCAATTTTGTGGGGGGCATTGGGTTTTGCTTCTGTGGGGGTAGTTGTTATGTTATTTAGATTGTTTGCTAGAGATTGAATGGGTTCTGTAAAGTAGTTTTTGAACTGGGTGGCAATGCCTTCACAGCTGTTAGTTGTATTAGGCATAGATGTGATATTTTTACCTGGTTGTAACAGGTTGTTTATAGCTGCCCAGAATTTTTGTGGGTTATTTTGATGTTTGATTTGGCTGCTGTGGTAGAAGTTAGTTTTGTCGGTTTTAATTAATTTCTTAGCTTTGTTTCTAAGTTCCAGGAAATGTTTATTGGTGCTGGTTTTGTTCTTATGGAACTGTAACCAGGCCTTGTCCCTGTGTTTGAGTACTGCTCTAGTTTCTTTAGTTAACCAGGGTGCATAGTTGGATTTTATTTGAATATTTCTAGTTGGTGCATGGGAATTGAGAATTTCAAGGAAGGTGCTATTGAAGGAGACTACTGCCTCATCTATTGGTAGAAGTTTGAGATGGTCCCAGGAACAGTGTTTAAAATCAGAGATGAATTTGTCTGGATTAAATTGTTTTTTGCTTCTGATTGTGCGGTAAGTAGTTGGATGAGGTGTCTGGTTTCGATTTCTTAAGAGAAATGTTAAGCAGTGGTCACTTAGGTTATCAGGGAGGGTACCTGAGTGGGTTGCTAGGTGGGGGGAATTTATTAGTATCCAGTCTAGTATAGATTCATGTTTAGAGGTTTTATCTGCCCTGGTTAGGGCCGAGATGATTTGGGTATAGCCGTACAGGTTGATGTGCATAGTGGGATTTGGGGAGGAACAGAGAAGCCAGTCTATGTTAAAGTACCCCATTAAGATAGTCTCCTGAGGGAGGGATATAGTACACCATTGCAATAGATTTTCCAGAGTGGGGATGTTGTTACCTGGTGGGATGTATCCTCCTAATATATTAAGGTGCTTTTTGGGGTTGATGGTTAATTTGGCTATAATTAGCTTGGTATTTGTATGGTATGGGGGGAGGCATGCAGGAGGTGTTTTTTGGGGTTGATGGTTAATTTGGCTATAATTAGCTTGGTATTTGTGTGGTCTTGGGGGGAGGCATGCAGGAGTTCAACTGTTAGATGGTCTTTGTACAGGATGGCTACACCACCTCCTTTTTTGTCTGTTCTATCCTTTCTTAGGATATTGTAACCTGGGGGGGGGGGGTGATTTCATTGTTGCTGATGTGTGGTTTTAGCCATGTCTTGGTTAGAGTAATTATATCTGGGGAGTAGTGGGATAGTAGAGCATGTAAATTGTGGGTTTTGTTGGCTGTACTACGAACATTAATGTTTAGGAGAAGGAGAGAGGATTTTTTCCTAAGGTATGATAGTTGTTCCTGAAGCACTTACCAAGGGGAGAAAACGCTGAGAGAAGAAAGGAGCCACTTTTGAGATTTTAAGTATTTTCTTCTGATTTATTTCTTAGAAAAACTGCATTGCCGCCTACTTTTCGGCGTTTTCTTGCTTGCAAAAGTTGATATCTGTGTTAGAAACAGTATATAGAACACACCTAGAGCCTGTTTATTGCATTTTTTGTGTTGCACTTAATTTAAAATATTTTTTTCTTAAAGTTGCATTTTACCTGCCTCTGACCTAGTACACACGTGTTGGGTCATTTATTGCAGTGTTCTGACTAGTTTGCTACTTGTGTGTCTCTGCTATCCTTAAACAAAAACAAAAAACTTCTTGCTATTTTCCCACTTTCTATAATTTAAAAAAAGTTCAGTTACAGAGTTACTGTTCTGAACTATTTGTAAGTTTCTTGGAGGCCAGTGCTTACTTGGGCTAAAGGGAAGTCTCCGTGTTCACCAGTGGCAGTGGTTAACACTGAGCAGCTCCTGTAGGAGTGGTTACTGCCTAGAAACTGTAGTTTTATTGGCCATTTTGGGTCAATTCCAAACTCCTTGATCTCTCTCTCTCTCTTAAAACCCTGCAGCTGCGTGATTTTGGTGTCTTTCCAGGCTTGATAGTTGTTGCTGAACCACCTATCAAGGAGAGAAGAAAGGAGCCACTTTTGAGATTTTAAGTATTTTCTTCTGATTTATTTCTTAGATAAACTGCATTGCCGCCTACTTTTTGGCGTTTTCTTGCTTGCAAAAGTTGATATCTGTGTTAGAAACGGTATTTAGAACATACCTAGAGCCTGTTTATTGCATTTTTTGTGTTGCACTTAATTTAAAATATTTTTTTCTTAAAATTGCATTTTACCTGCCTCTGACCTAGCACACACATGTTGGGGCCATTTATTGCACTGTTCTGACTAGTTTGCTACTTGTGCGTCTCTGCTATCCTTAAACAAAAACAAAAAAACAAAAAAATCTTACTATTTTCCCACTTTCTATAATTTAAAAAAGTTCAGTTACAGAGTTGCTGTTCTGAACTGTTTGTAAGTTTCTTGGAGGCCAGTGCTTACTTGGGCTAAAGGGAAGTCTCCGTGTTCACCAGTGGCAGTGGTTAACACTGAGCAGCCTGCCTGTCCCTGTAGGAGTGGTTACTGCCTAGAAACTGTAGTTTTATTGGCCATTTTGGGTCAATTCCAAACTCCTTGATCTCTCTCTCTTAAAACCCTGCAACTCTCTTTTTGCGTGGTCTTGCGCACAGAGCAGTGTCGGGCAGCGCTGGTTAGCTGGGGTATACTATTCCTGGCTCCACAAAGTCTGCGCTGCAAATTTTCCCTTAGAACTAGGCAAGCCTCAGCTCAAGTACTTCAGATCAACTGCTCTTATTGCAGCACTTGCATATCCCAAATCAGCACTTGTCCAAATCTCCTAGATAACACTATTATTTTCCAAATCTCCTAGACAGCACTATTATAATACAGCATAAGACCCTCGATTGTCCGCAAGACAAGTGAAATTTACTTTTCCAAGCATGTCCAAAGGTCAGCTTCAGGTGTACTCTCCAGTTCATCTGGTGGAATTGGGCATCCTGAGGCAATGTCACAACTGCCTCATGTATACAGAAACAGTGCCCTCCAAAGCAGATAAGCAAGCAACCTACACCTCCAAACACAAACCAGAAAACACATAATTCACCTCAGCAAAACACCATACCCTACACGCTAGTAATAGGAGACTCTATAGTAAAGCACACAGATGTTCCACTCACCAGGCTGAACAAGGAGAAGGTTGTCAGCTGCCTGTTGGGTGCTAGGATCCGCCACATAACTCAGACACTTAGATCACTCCAGAACAAGTACAAGTATGACGCTGTCATTGTACATGTTGGTGTGAATGATATAAGACGTACCTCCCTGGACTACATGAAAAGAGACATCGAGGAGCTCTCTGATCATGTAGCCCAAGCTGGTATGACCCTGACCTTGTGTAGTATACTACCTTCACCTAGAATGATACCACAATACAAAGACAAAATGATCAATTTCAACAATTGGCTAAGCTTCTGGTGTCATTCTAAGGGGATCCAGTGTCTGTCTGCCTGGGATGACATGATAGACCAGCCTCGCTGTTTCGCCAGAGATGGTTTGCACCTGTCACCCCTAGGCTTTCGAATACTGGCCAAGGCTCTTGCCATCCCCATAGTGCCTTTTTTAGGCAAGGCTCAAAGGACAATCCAACCACTATAACCAGCACAGGTAACCAAAAACTAAGGGTAATGCTACTCAACGCCAGAAGTCTCAACCTCAAAATGCACGCACTCGAGGCACTCCTCAGTATGGAGAAAATCGATGTTTGTGCAGTGACGGAAACCTGGTTCAAGGCTGCAGAGAGTACCCAAGCAATACCAGGTTACAATTCATATCATACCTTCTGGCCTCAATTACCAGATCACAGTACAAAGGGCGGAGGTGTATCCATATTCATCAAGGATACCCACATCTCCAGGTTAGTGGCGCAGCATGATGCCCCAGAGATCATCCATGCACAACTATCAGCAGGCAAAACCACATTTCAAGTCGTAGCCTGTTATAGATCGCCCACCATGTCCTAAGATGCTCACTCAGCATTCCTTGAGGCATTGGAAAATATAAAGGTCCTACCCAACACCATAATTTTGGGTGATTTCAACTACCCTGGTATAGACTGGGTGAACTACCAAAGCTTTAACTCCTATGCCCAGCGATTCATAGAATTTATAAATTCAAATGCCCTTGAACAATTGGTATGTTCTCCCACTAGAGGGGACAACATATTGGATTTAGTCATCACAGATATGGGCACCCATTGTACCACACCCGTTATCACTCCCTCTCTGGTCAGATCAGACCACAACTGATAACCCTAGACATCCTCACCCCTCCACCTCCCCCAGTCAAAGAAACCATCGTAAAAAACCTTTCCAAAGCAAACTTCAAACTACTTGCGTCAGGAGTGGAAAGCTTCACTATTCCCTTGCAGAAGGATAATGATATCCAGGATGCAGAATCCTACACCAAGGCACTTTATATACATCTTCAGGGTTGCATGGACCATGCTATCCCAAATAAAACCAAGACTCCTTCCTCAAGCATGAAGAAACCAGTCTGGTGGACCCCAGCCATAAGCAAACTTTACAATAAAAGGAGGGGACTTATACAAAAAAAGGCCAAATCTCAAGTAGAAAAATCTTCCCTGATCAGCTTTAGTAAGAAATTGAGGGCCCTCATCAAGTCAACTAAAGCCAATTTCAAAAAGAAAGTTGCCAAGGATGCCAAGGATAACCATAAGGCCTTCTATGGTTACATCAAAAACCTAAATGTCAACGCTCAGGTCTGTTATGAGCTAGTACAAAATGGAACAAAATACACTGACCCCACTGACATTGCCAACATCTTGGCTGACAGGTTCAGTGCAAACCCCCACCACCACCTACAGGGCCTATTACTATTCCAGGGGATTGTGTAACTCCAATTATTATGATACGTTGGTTAATAAGGCTCTATCTAAAGCTAAAAACACTGCCTCCATGGGACCAGATGGTGTCCTGGGCTGTGTCATACGCGAGCTCCAAAATGAATTAACCCCGCATCTGAATACCCTGTTCAGTCTCAGCCTCGCGACAGGATATGTGCCCATAGAATGGCGCACAGCAACGGTGGTTCCACTGCACAAGGGTGGGCCCACAACCGACCCTGTGAACTTCTGACCAATAAGCCTGACCAGTCTGATCTGTAAGGCAATGGAGCGAATCATTATGGAACTCATAAATGGAGAGATTGGGAACCTCCAAACACTTGACCCCACACAGTTCGGTTTCGTCAAGGGTAGATCATACCTCCTGAACCTGGTGGACTTCTCTGAGACAGTTACTCAGGCTATAGATAAGGGAAAGGAGGTACACACGGCTTACCTTGACCTTGCTAAAGCATTTGACACCATTCCCCATTCGGGTATTATTGATAAACTCACCAACCTGGGCATAAACCCTTACGTCACAAGATGGATCACAAACTGGCTCTCAGACAGATCCCACAAAGTAAGAGTAGTGGGATCTATGTCCGACTCCAGACCAGTAACAAGCGGTGAATCTCAGGGCTCTGTCCTGGGGCCCCCTCCTGTTTGGCATATACTTCTCAGAAGTACAGGCAAGCACTGAAGGGCTGCGGCTGACCAAGTTTGTGGATGACTGCAAACTGGGCGCTATAATAGAGTCTCCAGCCGACATGGATATTCTCCAGAAGGGCCTTAATGAGACTGATGCATGGTGTCAAAGCCATGGTCTCAAGCTAAATGCTAAAAAATGCGTAGTAATCCCCTTTAGAAAAAACAGAGTACCCGCGAACTACCACATAGGAGGTAACCCCCTGAAATCTGAAGTAGTAATAAGGGATCTAGGGACCCAAGTAGATAGTCAGTTTTCCTTTGATAACCATGTTGCCAAGGTGGTTAGAAAATCCTTCTATGTGACCCATCTGATCACAAAAGGGTTCGCATCAAGATCTAAGGATGTAGTGGTGCTCCTCTACTCTTCCCTCATCAGACCCATTATTGAGTACAATGCACAAATTGGAATGTACCTGACTAGGCATCTCCAGCAGCTGGAGAGACCACAGAGGTACCTCACTAAGAGGATTATTGGCCTCAAACAGTTGCCCTATGCAGCACGATTGAAAAAACTAAGGCTTTTCTCTGTTGCATACTGCCTTCTCAGAGGCGATCTCTGTCTAACATACAGAGCCATGTCCAACCCAGAACTGTTGAACATGCTCCATCTTAGCAAAACCAAATCCACTTGAGCTACACACTCTAGGGATATAAACCTCAGCACAACAATGAATAGAACATGCTGGAGGGATAGATTCCTTTCACAAAGACTTCCCTTGCTATGGAACAAGGTCCCGATCTACATAAGACAGAGCCCTTCACTGTCACTCTTCAAGAGGAACCTTGACGAGTGGATGGGTAACAGAAAGTTCACACCAGGGATCATACCAACAGCTCTACTAGATAGGGGCCAAGGGTACTAGCTGTTTGATCAAGGGCCTAGGGAACTAACCAAAGGGGCGGTGAATACCGCACAACGTGGCTGGGCTAATATATGCCTTCGGGCAGATAGCCCAGTACCTACCTATGAACCTACCTATGAACCTATAAATTTGAGTAAGGTTATTTTGGGGGGGGGGTTGGGTAGTGTTCCATGTGAATTTGTGGGGCCTGGATTGGGGTGGATGTCCCCTGCCAGTATTAATTGTTTGTGTATGTGTTGAAGGAGCTTGATGGTTTTACTAAGGATCTTACAGAATCTAACAGAGGTGGTGGACTTTGTTAGTTGTGGAAGGAGTTTAATGTTGATCATATGATCTCGACCATATGAATTTCTACATTTTTAAAAAATCGATCATTTGAAGTAGATCTGGATGGGAAGGAGGGGATATGACCAATGCGTTAAGGAATTAACCCCCTTCAGCGGGGACCTAAGGAAACAATTCTTCAGTAAGAGGTTATTAGAAATGTGGAATGAACTGCAAGAAATGATCGTAGAAGCTAATTTTAATTTAATTTATTTGTTAAGCAGGTAAATTAACTAGCTGCCACACCCTATTCAGCCGCCACGTGGGCCACAAGAACAAGGGGTTATAATATGGACAGTTTAGAATAGCTAATCAACCAGCATGTTTTGCAATTTAATAAGAAACTAGAGTGCCAAGAGGAAACTCACACAGACTTGAGAAGAACATAAGAACACACACACATGCACGCACGCACATACAAGCCCTTGTTCAAATATGTGGATGCCCATGTTAAAAAGGTAAAAAATACTGACCAACTTTGACAATTTTCTGATAACTACTGTTAGTTTCATTACAATTAATGAGTTTGCCAAAAATCATTTTGATGCGTGTACAGGGTAGTAATGTGAATGTTTTACTGACAAAGCTATTTCAGTAATTATTATTGTCATAATGACTCTTCTGACCTGACTTATTTATATACTAATGAAACAAAGATAAACACCTAGATGTGCAGACAGACTGTCTCAGTTTCACTTTACTTTGCAGAAGGTAAAGAGTACGTTATGAATACAGATTGTGATATGGGAGACATTTCATGACCTACTCTTAAAGAGTCATCGTGTTACTACCTAACTATGATATAGCTCTTCCAGAAACAGAAGGCATGTGGTATTAAACCGTAGCAGATTACGTTTTGCACTCCCATTGTTTCAGCTCTTAATGCAATATTCCTTTATATATACTCATTGCATATGATTATAAAGCTGTGTTATTTGAAACATTATAAATTCAGACTCTGTATCATCTACCAGAGATTTACTGACTACATGTACGTCTAGTCAATGGCCCTCATATGCGGTCATATAGTTGTATTATAATCATTTTTAAGAGGCACAGTTGTATTTAATGTGAGGAAGGTACCTCGCTTGGTAGGAAAGGCATGCCATCATGTTCTAGCTTCACCTGGTACCCAGCACCTTGAATTTGATTGGCATGATTTAATTGTAACACATTCAGTCCATCCTGTAGGTGATAATGTCTCGATTCATTCTAACTATGCTTTAGTTTATTAATCCATTGATGACATTTTTTTCTAATCTCAAGACTATTCCTTGTTGTATGACTTGCCTTCTGTTGACATGCTTGCAACTGGGACATTGTGGAAAAATACTGAAGTCAACATATTTTGTATTCTGTATTTAAAGGGTTAAGCAGAAAAATGTTCACTGCGTGCAAACTGAAATGTTCTGGAAAATGTTGATCACTGAGGAATGCAGGAGTTAATCTTAAACCACTGATAAGGAAGTTAATGGTGCAAGAATAACTGTGGTACTGGCTGGTAAAAACAAGTAATCAAACTATCAATTTTAATGAATGTTCTGTGTGCTACGTGTATGTACGTGCAGGAGGGTCTATATAAGGAGAACTCAAAGTACAAGTAGCCAGACTGCTGGCATATTACTATCATGTAGCAGATCTCCATGCATGTAAAATTAAAGCTGTTTTACTTGCTTACAAGAACTTGGTGTGATTCTTCCAGAATATGTTAGAAGAGTAAAATCTTCGACATAACTGGCTTCAACGTTAGGGCGGCCCTGCACGGCGAATCGAACAAAGAGAGGCTGAAAACCTGCGCAGGTGGAGAGAGATCAGGCTCTCCTCGAATGAAAGACCTCCAACTGAAACAGGTTGAAATTAGAGGCCAGTCACTCTTTCCAGATTCAATCCGTGAGGTGGCAGCGAAACAGGGCGGAGGAATCACAAAGGTAAGCAAAAGAAAAGCTATTTTTGTTGTTTCTGATTGGAATTTTTGTCTAAATTTTAAGGGACTAGTCAAGGGACAAATTGAAGTTTCTCAAAGTATAAGGGTATATGTGAATAGATTCCATATACAAGAGATCTCAGGAACAGGAATAGTTTCTCGTAAGAGAAATGGGAACAGGAACCAGTTATGCCAAAGGCGACAAAACTGAAGATGAAAAGTTTATGTTTGATTTACACCCAAAGAATGTAAAGTATTTAGATAAATGGAAAAAGGAACATGGGTTTAGTGGATGTTTAAATAAGTCAGAATGTCAAAATCTAGTAAGATTACTGCGCAAACAGGCAGGAAATAAGACAAGGAAGCAAAGAAGGTAGGGATTCCCAGGCACAGAAATGGCTGGAGGAAGCAAATAAAAACATAAGGAACAAAATTTGAAAAAGGGTGTGGTAATTCAAGTGAAAAGATGTGTACTTTGTTCAAAAGGAAGATAATGAAACTTCCATAGTCAGTCGTAGTCACCAGAATCCCTCGGCCCCTCCCATCCAGTATCCAGACCCTGCATAGGTTATTGAGGTGCCCCGACCAGGACCCACCGCAATACCAGGCTTCGTGAGTGTCCCCCACGCCACGTATTATATTACAGAGAGAGCCTGCCAACACTCTTGACTTACGCAGCGGAAGTAATAGGAGAGAAGGGGACTGGAAAATTAAGGAGAAGGTAGATCAGGAAGGAGAGGAATACCCACTGATAGAAGTGGCAAATCCTCAAGCAGGCGTAGAAGGCGAGGGTCCTACCATATTGGTCACCGACCGTGGACCCGTGATGATATCCTATAAGCGGTAGAGGGGATTCCCCATCCAAAAGTAGATATGCGTAAATTCCGTACTGACGTAGTGGGCATGAGCATGAGTTATAGATTAAACGCTGTAGAATTTGAACAAGTAATAAGGCAAATCCTAGGACCTGATTGGCACCTTATTTGCGGAACTTGGGACCCCTGCTACCAGAGGAAGGGGAGCCTTGCCGCTTAACTCGAAGTGTGTAGAACCAGAATAAAGACTCTCCTAGATAAAATAGAAGAACATTGAAGCCCAAAGCAGATTGGACTTGCATTAATCAATGCGTTCAATCAGATGACGAAACCGTAGACAATTATCTACATCGCCTCACACAATGTTTTGATGCTCATAGTGGGTTGATTAAGGCAGAAAATCAGGCAAATGACTCGCCCTATGAACAGCAACTGAAAATGCGTTCCTAAAGGGCTGCAAGACAGCCATTGGTAACTTTATACAAAAGCATATGATCACACACAGGACAGCTGCCTACAGCCCCTTATGGATTATGCTAGACATGCTGAGAAATACCTGAAGGAAAAAAAAATAAAAAGCCCAGACTTTTACAGTTAGTGAAGATGGAACTTTAATGTTAGTTCAAGGTTCCAAATCGCGGAAGAGGGCGTGGCAGGGGAAGAGGACGAGGACGGGAGGCATAAGTCATTCTGAGGATTTCGAGACTAGGCAAAAGAGGCGGCACTGTTTTAAGCGCGGTAAGAAAGGACATTTCGCCAGAGATTGCAGAGGACCGGAGAAACCGATGGTTGCTTCCGGTGGTACCGCATGACTATATGATGGTCAAAAAGACGTAGATGGAGGGTATGAGGAAGAAGAAGAAAGTGAGAATGGGGAAGTAGGTATAAGTGAAGACGATGGGTGGGGACAGGAAATGGCAGAAAATGAGAAATATCAAATGGTAAATCTAACAGCACTAGCATCAACTATGCAATTGGAATCCCAACCAGTGATCACATTGCAAGTTGAGGGCCGAGACATAGAATTTCTTTGTGACTCAGGGCTTCTCGAACGTTAGTCAGAAGTACTGCCATATCATCCGATGTTACCTCGGATGAATATGTGCTTGTAAAAGCAGCAAATGGTCGTATTTACAAAGAGCCATTGTCCAAACCTCTGTGGTTTACCGACCCAGAGACGAACCAAACCATACGGTTCCGAGTAATAATTTCAGAAATCTGCCCAGTACATTTACTAGGAAGAGATTTAATGCAAGTGTTCGGTATAGCAGCCGTCCCAACCTCCACGGGGATGGTGGCAAGGAGAATAGAACTGAATAGTGCAATGCTATTAGAGGGGCAGGGAGATCTACATTACTGGTATAGTAATGATTTGATAGAGATAGACCCCCAGAGTGTAGTGACGGCTCTTACAAATTTGGCATTAAGCAAATACGGCATAACAAATCCGAAGGTGTCAGATCCATTACATTGCACAATGTATTACAGAAGATGTGCCGGACCTGATTTAGAATACGAAAAGAAATTTTTTAGTTTTAAAGTCACCAAACTAGTATTGCATAGCCTTTTTTGGGACACACTAGGTAATTCTGCAGTCACATGTAGCCTTACAAGGGATATGCAGCTGCTGTATAAGAATGAATTAACCACACATATTTCAGTCACGGAGGGTGAAGGAATGTCATGGTACCTCGTGGGTAAGAAAATAACTGAATGGGTAGGATGGACACCAGAACAGTTGGCAGGTAAGGGCATTCAGGTTCAAAAACTTAACTGGGTTACACAAGCCAGACCGACCGTGCACCTCAGGGAAGACAAACCGATACAATCCCCTGGGACATTATGACTATGTCTCCTTACCCCATGGAAGAATCTCAATTGCAGATGATTCCAAACTCATTATGGTCGCAGGGTCAGCACGATATCGGACTGATTAGAACGGCAGGACAGGTAAAGATTACACCCAAGTCAGAATTTAGACCTCATAAACGGCAGTATCCCTTGAGCAGAAAGGCAGAGGAGGGCATTTTACCGGTAATCACAGCACTTTTGAAAGCTGGAGTATTAATTCTGTGCACAGACTCACCGTAATACGCCCTTATTTCCAGTAAAAAAACCGGATGGGACATGGAGGATGGTACAAGACTTACAGGCAATAAATGCCGCGGTGGTACCTCGGGCCCCCATAGTCCCGGATCCGTCTATTCTGCTGAACGATATCCTTCCAACGGATAACTACTTTTCTGTAATTGATATCAGTAATGCCTTTTCTCTATTCCCTTGCAGGAAGATAGTAGATTTTGGTTTGCATTTACGCTTTATGGGCAAGCGCTATACCTATACCAGGTTACCGCAGGGATACTGCGAAAGTCCGACCATCTTCTCACAAGAGATGTCCACCAATTTGGCTCAGTTCCAACCAGCCCAAGGGTGCCACCTACTGCTGTACGTGGATGATATCCTCCTGGCCGCGACTACGGAAGAACTCTGTAAGTCCGATACTATTCGACTACTACACTTTCTGGCACACGAAGGACATAAGGTAAATAAGTCTAAGTTACAATTTTGTAAATTAGAAGTACGTTACCTGGGTTATACTATCTCTGGGAAGGGCAGGCGATTAGATGACAGCAGAAAGAATGCTATTTTACAAGCCCCCATGCCAACTACAAAAAAGAAATGATGTCCTTTTAGGCATTACGAACTTCTGTCGAAGTTGGATTCCCAACTACGCCAAGAAGTGCACCCACTATCAGACTTAATTTTTGCAATACCGATGGCGGCAAAGATTTGCTGCACTGGACAGACAAGGCAGTACAGGCATTTACTAGGATCAAGCAACTGATAGCTGGGTCAGCAACATTGGGGTTTCCAGATTACAGTAAGACCTTTATACAGACTGTAGATTGCAAGCAGGGATTTATGACATCTGTTTTAATGCAAATGTATGGAGATAAGTTAAGACCATTGGCATTTTACTCTAGCAAATTAGACTCAGTAGCACGAGCATTACCACACTGTGTGCAAGCAGTAATTGCAGCCGCTTTGGCGGTACAAGGGCCTGCCACATTGGTATTGTTCCATGATCTTACGTTAAAAGTCCCGCACTCTGTAGCAGTCATCCTTCTGCAGGACAAGTTAACATTTCTGTCACCTAGCAGACATTTATCTTGTATGACTACGCTGTTATCGCAGCCACACATGACAATTGAGAGATGCACTACCTTAAATCCAGCGACATTGCTACCTGTTGCTGAAGACGGTATTCCGCATGTATGCTTAGATCTCATACATTCTAAAGTTCTACCAAGACCGGATCTTAAAGATCAACCCTTACTACATGCGGACTGGACACTGTTTGTAGATGGGTCAGCACGCAAAACAGAAACAGGCACCACGCAGGTAGGGTATGCAGTTACTACTGCAACTCAGATAATAGAGGCAAGACCACTCCCGGAACTTATCCGCCAAGCAGCGGAACTGATTGCTGTGACAAGGGCATGTCTCCTTTCAGAGGACAGGAATGTCACTATCTATACGGATAGTCAATATGCCTTCTACGGTGCATGTGTTTGCTCAGCAATGGAAAAATAGGGGATGGTTACAACCTCGGGAAAGACATTATGCACAAAGACCTAATCCTTGAATTACTACAAGCCGTCCAACGGCCACGGGTTTGGCCATCTGTAAATGCGCTGCTCATACCCGTGCTAAGGACCCGGTATCACTTGGTAATGCCCTAGCAGACAAAGCAGCCAAAGAGGCAGCTATGTCCAGTACCTTTTCACTTGAAACCACACCTACAGAATTACAACCAACAGATAAATTTGATTTGCAAACCTTACAAGTCATGCAGGAACTTAGCACAGTACAGGAAAACAACGCTGGACTAGGTATGGTGTTAGGCAGAACAAAGGAATCTATGTGGGACCGGATAATAAATATGTTTTGCCTACTAATCTTTTAGATATGCAGCACTAGTTGTGCATGGCCCTTCCCATCTGGGCCCTGCAGCTATGGTTAGAATTATCCACCTTACCTTTTGGACCAAGGGTTTCATTGCATATGCAAAACGCTTTTGTCTATCCTGCATAGTATGTGCTAAATACCACGGGAGGGGTCAGAGTTGCTCCGCATCATTTCCAACACCCCTATCCTTTTCATACAATATGTATGGACTTCATCGAATTGACCCCGCACAACTAAAGAAGTTTGTGTTAGTAATAGTAGATGCATTTACTAAGTGGGTTGAGGCTTTTCCGTGACACATCCGGATGCTCAATCAGTGGCTAAAATTTTGGTCAATCACATCGTCCCGCACTTTGGACTTCCTACACGCATCTACTCTGACAACGGCACGCATTTTGTCAATCAGATCATACAGAAACTGTCTACAGTTTTCCAAATTGAATTGAAACACCATTGTGCCTACCACCCACAGTCAGCAGGGTTGGTGGAACGCCATAACGGCATTCTAAAAGGCAAGTTGAGAAAACTCATGGCCGAGACACATCAGTCTTGGATTACCTGTCTACCTCTAGCCCTCCTTTCCATGCGACAACTCCCACCTCAAAAGGAGTCACCCCATTTGAGTTGTTGTATGGGAGACCTTATTACGCCGCAGTGGCAAAACTTGTTGCCTGCGGAACGTGAGAGGGGTGAGGAGATAGCTGAGTACATGAGGAAAATGCTGACCAATACTAACAGCTGTTTAACAAATGATTGTTTTTCAGGTTCAAGAGACGACAAGATCACGGAAATCAGACCCGCGAGTGGGTCTGGATCAAAATAATAAAACGCAAGAATTGGGCATCCCCCAAATGGGAGGGCCCCTACCAGGTGCTAATCGCAACTCCAACAGCAGTTCGGATTAAAGAAAGGTCCTCATGGATCCACCTAACGCATTGCAAAATCATAAAACATTTTAAGTTAAATAAAGACCTGAGTTCCACTGAGGAACAAACAGACAGCAGCAATCATGAAGGACAATAATGAGAATAAGAGAAAATGGTTCTATTGCAATGTTTTATTGTTTATAACTATTGTGATTGTAATATTTCTGTTTTGGACATTTCTGTCTTTTAATGAAGCTAGCCATTCAAAAGAGACAAACACACCAGCTGGCATCCAAACTTTAATACATATCAAGCGATTAAATATGCATATGCATCCTCAATGAATGTCTCAAATTGTTGGGTATGTACTGCAATACCTACTGTACACAGTGGCTTAATGTTAGGGACAGCCCTCTGGGAATAAATGATACTTGGAATAGTTTGTTGTTTGAAACCACAGAAGTACCACTGAGAGACAAGGTGGCGCTGCCTCTTCTGGGGCCAAAATGGAACAGTGTGTTTTCAAAAGATTGGGAAAGTTAAGGTGGGGCTGAGCCAATGTAATTTGACAATAGTTCATAATTGTACCCTAGAAGGGCAGTGTGAGACCAAGTTTGGAGCTATAAAAAGACATCAATGTAAATGATATTAGTTTTGTTGAAAAAATGCTGTATGTATATGGCCTGTTATTTAAGGGGCTAAAGCCAAATGGGAGTTATGAATTTGCAACCAATATTACCATCAAAACAAATGATTGTTATTTTATTTGTGGTAGGAAAGCATATAAATGGTTACCATATGGCTGGTCAGGAAGTTGTTTTTTGGGATATCTGATACCAGCTATCAGGCACGCAAATGCGTTGCCTCAAGGTAAAATACGAAATGCACGTTCTCTTAATAAACCTATTAATCCCGTAGGTAACATTGATGCATCATGGATTTATCACCATGACTTGGCACACGCCAGCAGCAAAGGACTCTCACATATGGACCTAGGCGATGATGTAATTGCTTGGGCTGGTATTTTGCCAGCATATGGGACAGTAAAATCCATCTGGGAACTGAGAAAACTGTCAAAACTGTTAGAGACTCTGAGTAATGCGACATTTTCAGCGCTAGAATTGGTGACGGACGAATTAACGGCGATGAGAACAGTAGTGTTGCAGAACCGTATGGCGCGATTTCACCCTAGCGGCGAAAGGAGGTACTTGGCGCCTGATACACGAGGAGTGCTGCTCGCTCATCCCTGATAACGAGCACGCGATTCAGAGCCACCTTGAAATAATTCAACAAGTTTCTGAACTGACTAAACCTGGTCCAAACCCCTTGACTGACTTTTTCCAAAACCTGTTTGGAAACTGGGGTTCTGTGTTGATGAACATTTTAATTGCTGTATGTGTTGGTGCAATCATATTTTTGCTGCTTGGCTGCTGTTGCATACCATGTATCAAAATGATAATATCGAAGGTTATCTCTGCCAATGCTACAAAAGCATATTTCTCTGATTATGAGAAGGTATACAACGATCTGGGATTGTGTAAAATAAACAGTATACAAAATGTTGTAAGGGGAAATGTGGAAAAATACTGAAGTCAACATATTTTGTATTCTGTATTTAAAGGGTTAAGCAGAAAAATGTTCACTGCGTGCAAACTGAAATGTTCTGGAAAATGTTGATCACTGAGGAATGCAGGAGTTAATCTTAAACCACTGATAAGGAAGTTAATGGTGCAAGAATAACTGTGGTACTGGCTGGTAAAAACAAGTAATCAAACTATCAATTTTAATGAATGTTCTGTGTGCTACGTGTATGTACGTGCAGGAGGGTCTATATAAGGAGAACTCAAAGTACAAGTAGCCAGACTGCTGGCATATTACTATCATGTAGCAGATCTCCATGCATGTAAAATTAAAGCTGTTTTACTTGCTTACAAGAACTTGGTGTGATTCTTCCAGAATATGTTAGAAGAGTAAAATCTTTCGACAGACATGCTTTATTTCTTTTGGTGGTGTGAATATCAGAATCATGCAAGCAACAAGCATTAAAACAATCCAGTCATGTTCAAACAAATTACATCAGATGTAATTTCCAATGTAGTAGTGCATGGAGTATTCACATGTATTAGAAAAGCCATGGAAATTTTTATTTTCTCTCTTTTAAACTTTTTAACTCTTCGAGCATCTGCATGTCTTTTGCAAATCCAGCTGCAGTCAGAACATTGGTATAACGCAGTAATGGTATGTTTCCCTCTTTTTCATAAAATGCTGATGGTAATTACAAATAAACTGATATGCACTGCCAATCCTAAACTGGTTTTAATTCACATCTTACAACAATTATTTTGTTTCTGAACGTTTCACTGACTAATAGCACAACACTTTTATGCATTTTTGAGAGTGGGTGTCAGTAATAAAACTAAAAGATTTCCTTTGTTCTGTGTCAGCATAATTCATGAGACTGAATTATCATAGAGAGGAGGGTCATTCCAAAGATACTAGTCTGGTGTGGACTCATGGAAATTGTGAGTCTCCCAGCATCCTGTGCTTTTGCCATTTCTTCAGTGTGCAGAAGGCATGTAGCAGATGTGACTGTGTGCAAAAAGTTTCATCATAAACACTACACTTGTGTAACTGTTCAAGCATTTGAAATTACACTTTAGGAGGTACACTTAGTCACGTCCTCCTAATCAAACATCCTTAATAAGCAGTAGATTCATGTTACTAATAAAAAAAATACAAATCATATGAATGAGACCAAACAAATATAATATGTTCATATACATTTGCTGAAAGCAGTTCAAGCTCTCTGCTTTTAATCACGGCACAAATTACTTAAAATGTTTTAAGATATGCAAAATACATCCAGAGGACCATTAGAGGTTTCCACCCACCTCTTCTTGTGGAAGCCTACACGGTCCATAAACATTAAAGTGGTAGGCCTTTTGTTTGCATGTCATGCTCTGATTATGCCTAATCAAAGGATGAGCAGATTGCTGTAGTTAACACAGTCATAGAAGGAGTTTTTTCATATGGGTGAAGACCCTCACAATGAATTCCAGTGATCTGTCACTAGCATAACATAGTGATCACAAAGATGCAACAAACTTCGGGTTTGCTTACATATTTGTGATTAGTTGCAATCTTTTGAATTTATTGTTTTAGGAGAAAGTTATGGGTCACCCTAGGCCATCTATTAAACTTACACCAAAGGTAAAAGCACTACATTGTGGCAGCATTTGCTTTGATTTTTATTTCATTTTCATTTTGTAAAAAGCAGCATCACAACGTTTATCCAGTTTTACCTTTTTCTTGAGAGAAGCTAATAAACTGGTTATAATGCCATAGATAAGAGTGGGAAAAAGTAGATGTGATCCTTCATTATTGCACTGGAAGA
Organism: Protopterus annectens; assembly: GCF_019279795.1. Lineage (NCBI taxonomy): Eukaryota > Metazoa > Chordata > Ceratodontiformes > Protopteridae > Protopterus > Protopterus annectens. The sequence goes on from NC_056739.1 coordinate 890,262,262, forward strand.
CTAACTCTGTACTACTATCACTGACCATGGTGTACCAAGAAATGTACCAGTTTTTATTTTGTTTTGTGCAATAGAACATTTTGTGTTAATCTCACAATCACAGAATACAGGCGAGGATTCATAGAAATGGGTAGCATGCCCAAATATGGTGCGTGGCAAACAATGCTGATAAATAACAGTGAAAGAGATATTTTCAGGGGTGTGGGTTAGCATAATGCTTCAGGTCTTCACCTCATAGACACAAGGTACAAGGTTTGATTCTGACCTCGGATTGTTGGCTAGGCTTAAAATGGTCCCTCAGGACTGTTGGCCTAGTATTCCCTTATGAACTTATAAAATAATTAAATGTGAACACTGGGAAGGTTAGAGTAGATAGCTCTGATTAGTTGAGGGGAGTAGGGCAAATTAGCAAAGCTGCAAGCTAAGCACAGCCAGGTTTACTCACATCTGCAATGGTGCTATCTGCAATGGTCACATACCAGTTTGTGCTTACCTTGTGAGACTTTCATTGGATAGTACAAATGCTGTAGTGGGCCTACTTGAGTAGACTGAATTTACACTTACCTGAATTTGATTTTAATGAGATGACAACACTGAACTTTCACTAAACTGAAACCTCACATTACCGCAGTTTTTAACTGGGAAAGAAAATACTTGGCCAACATGGTGAAATTTGCCCTTTTCTCCTCTGTAATGCAATCCCTGAGTTAGTATATTTAGTTGGGTGGGTGTGTGGGCATAGCCCCCACATTGGGGAGTATGGGGTGCATAGCCCTCTACCTGGGTGGGTTTGACACACTGCGGTGTGTTTTCAGGTTCAGTGTTGGCCAAGTATTTTCTTTCCCAGTTAAAAATTGCAGTAATGTGAGGTTTCGGTTTAGTGAAAGTTCGGTGTTGTCGTCTCGGTAAAATCAAATTCAGGTAAGTATAAATTCTGTCTACTCAAGTAGACCTGCTGTAGTGTATGTGTGGCAGGGAATGTGAGCTAGCATGTAGCACAGCAGTGTCAGGCAATGAGGAAAGCAGTGAATATCAATTACTTATAGTTGAATGTGAATACCTCTTGTCTTTTCTCCAGCTAGCTGGATGCTTATTGATCTATGGAAGGCAAAGGAGATTAGAGGGGAGGAATATAACAAGCAGTGTCACTAACAGAATGGGAGACTGAAAAGAGTAGGTAAGAGGAAGGAAGGACACTTTTTGTGGGGATAAATCCCCCATTTTATGTGTAGAGACAGAAGGAATAAGGGGAAGGATGACAAGGAAACAGAGGCAAATTAGGTGGGAAAGGGTGGTGAGTAGGGCAAATGAGCAGGCATAAAATAGTACAGATGGGTGGGGATGCATGTGGAAACACTAGCAGCAAGAGATGGTTGGACAACATACATAGAATGTTTTGGAGTATAATAAGATGGGGTATTTTTTGTTGAAGATTTTTTTTTTCTGACTGATGTTGTATTTAAAAAGAGTGTGTCAGCTATTTGGCAGTCCTCTTTATATTTATGTGGGCTAAGGCATGTCTTGTATTGGGTGGGGATGGGGTGGTCACCTGCAGTGGATGGAGGGGAGGGAGGATTTTTGCATTACCTTCATTTGTTCTTTGTTCCACTTTGATGTTACAGTCTTTAAAGTCATTTTATGGCTGTTGACAATGACAGAGAATAAAATAAAACTGTCATGCTGACCGATGTGGCACAGTTTGTACACGGGCACACTCTGCTGTAATGTGAGGTACCCTGTAATTTAAAAAAATGTGGCTAATTGAAGTATCCAAAATATTGTCACTGTCCATTGCTTGAGCAGCTAAGAATGGAGCTAAAATACATCAGTCAGCATATCTGAGCCCTAAAATAAACCTGCTATAGAAGAGTGGAAGTTTAGGGCCAGGCTTAGCAGAACCAATTTGTTGAGAAATACATATGTATAACATACCTGCTACCAAACCAATGTGTTGCTTGCAAATGCATGCAAATCCACAAAAAAACATATAAATGATGATAAGATGGTGGCAAGATGCAAAATAAGAAGAAACTGTGTAGTCGGGTTTAATACATGCATGTGACCAGAAGTAGAAAACCATATAGTATGTAATACTTTGGGTTTGTTTTTAATCTTTTAAAGCATTGCATGTTATTATTCTTTAGTAATTCTATTTTATTATGTAATAATAGTCATAAGTACGTTATGTATGGGGCAAAGGATCCATAACACCAGTTTCAGTCTATCAATCCATCCATCCAACCATCCATCCATCCATAACCCCCGTTGCCATTTTTGCACATGAGATCAGGGTGGCACTTCAACAATGACAATCATCTAGAGCCAAGGTTCACACTGCCCAGTCATTTTTAATATAACATTTTTAACTAGATCTGGTTAATTTTAATTAATTTATGTCACATCCTTCTTTCAAACTTGATTTAGTTAATTTTATCTCAAATATGTCCTATTTGTCTTGAAACAAAGCAAGAAAAACACTGAAATAATTACATCTTAATATCAAAACTGTTATTTGTCAAGCAATTATTATTATTATTTGTTTTTGTAATAAAGATGCACTATCTTTCCTTTCCATGTTAGTTTGTGCACATACAAGTGCAACACATTGTTTCAGTAACAAGAGAAGAATTTATGTAATTTAGCCAACATGCCTGTATAATTGGTCGCACAGATAAGGACAGCAATACATTCTTTGAAAGTTCAGCCAGAAAATAGTTTGGCTCTTGTTGGTCTGTTAGGCTTATTGCGTTCCATTAATAGAGAGGAATAAAGCTATCCTGTAAGCTGATGTGACACTCATTTTTCTTTCATTTCCTGTTCATTGCTACTATCCCTTTTCCTGCTGTTACTTCAAAATGTCACCAACAATAATGAAACAAATTCAGCTGATGACAATCCAACTATCATATGTTCAGGAATCACCAAAGGAAAAAATCCCTGAATTATCACAACTGAAAATATCAACCCATTTGTCTGCACACTGTGACATCATCCATCTGTGAAAAAATAATTTGAGAGACAAACACGCTTACCAAACCTCTGTTTACAGTAGCAGCAGTACCACCACCAACAAAAAGGTCTAGAACACGTCTGCCAGCCTTTACCACAAAATATTTCTCAAACTCAAATCCATTTCCTATTTCCATCAGTTGAATTAACTAAATATATACAAAATAATAACTTAGGTATTAAGTTCTCCAAATGCACCAAACATCACTATTTAATTATGAATTGAAACTAGCCCCTGAAACAAAGGGAAACCACAAAGCCTTTTTCAGTTACGTCAGAAACCTCCATGGCAAAGCCCAGTTTTTTTCTGAATTAGCACTTAACATCATCACTTACACTGATCCTGTTGACTTAGCCAACCTGCTAGCCTATAGGTTCAGCGCAAATTTCACCCCCCTCAAAGGCTCTTTTGTCATCCACGATACTTGTCATACATCTCACATCTCCATAGATCAAGTGTTGCAGGCTGTATCCAAGGCAAAGTACACAGCTTCTATGGGACCTGATAGTTCTGCACCATCTCCAGCAGGAACTAGCTGTGCCATTGAGCACCCTATTCAACCGCAGCCTAAGTATAGGCTTCATTCCAGCAAAGTGGGGAACTGCCATTGTCATCCCCTTGCACAAAGGTGGTGCCACTACTGACCCTGGAAACTATCATCCCATTAGCTTGACAAGTCTGATCTGTAAAGCCATGGAGCATATTATTATGGATCTCATAAACAAGGACATAGGCAATCTCCAAGCACTTGACCCCACCCAGTTCAGATTCATCAAGGGCACATCTTGCCTGTTGAACCTGGTTGACTTCTTTGTGACTATCACCAAGGCCCTGGATGAGGAAAAGTCAGTACAAACAGCTTACCTTGACTTGGCCAAGGCCTTTGACACACAATCCCCCCTCAGGCATCATTGAAAAGCTAACACAACTTGGCATAAATCCCTATTTCATCAGTTGGGTGGCCAGCTGTCTCACCAACAGGACCCTCAAGGTCAAAATAGGTGCCTACACCTCCAATAGCAGATCTGTCACTAGTGGAGTTCCCCATGGATCTGTCCTGGGACCCCTACTGTTTGTCATCTACTTCTCAGAGGTCCAGGCAAAGACAAAAGGTTTGTAGATGACTGTAAGTAGGGTGCGGTCATTGACTTCCCATATAATGTTAACATACTGCAAGAGGGTCTCACAGCAACTAATATCTGGTGCCAAAGTCATGGCCTCAAGTTAAATCCAAAAAGGTGTATCATCGTACCATTCAGCAAAAACACAGCCCCTACTGATTACCATATCAATGGCAACCCCGAAAGCACACAACCTGTGGTGAGAGACCTGGGTACTCAGGTTGACAGCAATCTCACATTCGACCATCATGTAGCAGGAGTGGTCAGAAAAGCTTGGTTGATCTCATATGTAAAGGGATTGCATCTGGAAAAAAGGAGATTATTACCTCTCTATGTGCCTCCCTCATTAGACCAATAATTTAGTAAAATGCCCCATTTGGTATGTACCTCTAACAATATCTGCACCAACTGGAAAGGCCACAGAAATACCCCAAAAAGAGAATCCATGGCCTCCAACTCCTGTCCTATGCAGACAGGGTCGAATCACTATCACTCTACTCAGTATCATACATATTGCTTAGAGGTGATCTGTGTCTCACCTACAAGACAGTCTCGGACCCTGCCATACTAGAGATGCTCCATATCCATAAGTCTAACTCCTCTCGCATTACCTGCTCAAAAGGCCTGAATCTAATATGCAACATAAACAAAACCTGCTGAAGAGACAGGTTTGTCTCCCAGAGGCTGCCCCATCTCTGGAATAGACTTCCTATACACATCAAACAGAGTACCTCACTGACCCTCTTCAAGTGCAACCTTGATGAGTGGATGGGAAACCACAAGTTTGTCCCAGGGGTTCCACCTGTGTCCCTCACTGACAGGGGCAACAGGTGCTGACTGAGGTTTATTTTTGGAGATATACTCTTGGCTAGGCTTGTAAGGGCCCCAGGGCCATTAGCCTAGCAACCTCCTATGATACTATCATCCTATACGAGCAATATTTAAAAAGTGTCCCTATTTTTGGGCAATTGTCCCCCCATTATTTATGGGTTTGCCCAGATTTCTTTCTGTAAAAGGTTGAGAAGTATGGCATAACTATCTTCTTTATGATAAATGTTACTATGTACTGTACATACAAATCACTTGATATTTCGACTTTTGTATATTTTGTCACTGTCCTAACTACATGCATTTTGCCTGTTCTACATGTATAAGTACTCTTATGTATGTACTATTATGTCTAAGGAGCTTTTCTACCGGGCCTCCTCTAAAAAGGTTTCACTTTGTTAGCCAAGTTGGACTATCTCAGTAAGCAAATGCCAATAAATAAATAAGTTAAGTTTTTGTCATTTATTCAATAGTAGAGAGTGCTTAACAGTTTCAAAGGTTGCTGGCAGCCATAGCTAGGATATTTGGACTCTGTATAGAGGCATTTGGCTTGACAAATCCCTCAACTTTCAGGACCATTTTCAGAAAGCCAGATCCAAAGTCAACTACCTGTTATGCTGGGCCCAAAAGATATCTTATTTCCTGTCACAACCTGCTAGAGCAGCCTTAGGCAAAGGTGTCCCACCTGATACCTAGAATATGGCCGACCCCTACTTACCACTGTATTACAAAACACACTACTACTTCCAGTCTCTTTCTAATAAACTTTAATTTCATAACCAACTCCCCTTGACATGAACATCACTGTAACATGCTGAAAAAGGCAAATTGGCTACCCATTAAAGGCAGAGTCAACCCCCTTCTTTTCTTCCTTCTCTTCAAATTCCAACATCAAGATACATCGTCACCCCTGTCTATGAGACTAACTACATCCAACCCACATGACAACCTAAGAAGATAATCCATTTATGGCCCTGCTCTCATAATTCCATCCACTAAACTTTATTTACAGACCACAACTTATCTGTTCTTGCCCCTAAACTGTGGTAATCTTTGCCAGTTGAACTTACTGAAATCCAAGACTACAAACGGTTCATTCATCAGCTGAAATAATACCTAACTGAACAATATAAGAACACGTCAGAACACAGGCCATTTCACCTAGCTCCCATGGTTGCGCTATTACATTCATCCCAGAACACTTTGGCTGCTTAATATCCCAGCCTGTCCCATTTATAAACTCATACTCACTACTCCCCAACTGCCCATTCCCTGCTGCATACCTAATACTCACTTCTCTTGTTACCCCACTACATACCTAATTCCCACTTCCCTGTTACCCTGCTGCATATCTAATACTCACTCCTCCTATTACTCTACTACATACCTAATACCCACTTCTCCTGTTACCCTGCTACATACCTAATACCCACTTTAGCCTGCTACATACCCAATACCCACTTCTCCTGTAACCCTACTACATACATAATGCCCACATCTCCTGTTACCCTGCTACATACCCAATACCCACTTCTCCTGTTACCCTGCTGCACACCTAATACCCAGTCCTCCTGTTACCCTGCTACATACCTAATACCCACTTTACCCTGCTACATACCTAATATTCACTTCTTCTGTTACCCGGTTACATGCTACATACCTAATTCCCACTTTTCCTGTTATCCTACTATATACCTAATACCCACTCCTCCTGTTACCCTGCTTCATACCTAATACCCTCTCCTCCTGTTATCCTACTATATACCTAATGCCCAATCCTCCTGTTACCCTGCTACATACCTAATACCCACGTTACCCTGCTATATACCTGATACCCACTTCTCCTGTTATGAAATCTCTTACTGCAGCTCTTTATATTCTAGAATTTCTACTCCTGTCTTCACTGCTAAAATTTCCCTCCATACTTGTATATACTATGTCCATTCTTTTGGCTGGACCACATGTACCTCATGTATAACACCTGCATTATGCACTGTATAGTGCTGGTCCTACCTCTTTTTAAACCTTCTTGTAAACATGTATGTTTTCATATCTATGTAATGTCACTATACTTTATAATTTAGTCATACCTTTACTCCTACTATACTGTTGGTACAATGTATGTAACCCAGACTGAGCCTGCTAATGGTCAAATTTGATTTGTGCTCTAACTAGGTAAACAAAATTAAATACATTTAAAAAAGTAGGAGATGAGTATCAGTGGTGAAAAATATTAGGTCCTTTTGAACCATCTTCTTTTTGACCTCCCTTGTCAGTAGTCCATAATACAAAACAAACTTTAAATTACACAATTGTTTACTCATGCAATTTAGACAATAAGCTTCTAAAAATCTTAGTTTTGTGTTTGTCACACGATTGTTAAATTATGCAGCCATTTTGGGGAAAGCCATACCTTCTTAAGCATTCCAGATGGCTGTGCCTATCTGAATATCTGAACAGACTTGCATGAGCATGCACACATATTTTTTGCAAGCAGAGTTGATGCAGAAATGTCCACTTGAGCTGCTAAGAAGTTATGGGCTTCAATTTAGTATTACTTTATTCCTGTTTCTTGAACCTTTCCATTTGCATTTATTTGAAATAAAATTTTAATAATATAAAAACAGTTCCTCCTTTACTGAGAATTTGTAATTTTGTTTCTACTGCACAGAATTATCTGTTAGCTCACTTGTTGTGTCTTTTGGCTTTTCCCGGTTAGGGGTCGCCACAGCGGAACTCCGGTCCGCTAATGATTGGTAGTTGATTTTTACATGCCGAGTTACCAGCCCTGATACACAACCTTCAACAAAGGTATGCCCATTCACGCATGTCTCCACGCAGAAGACGCTCTAGCTGAGAATCAAACTGGACAGTGTCTTACTGTGAGGCGACAACGCTACCGCAGCACTACTGCCTAGAAAGAAATAATTTCTGGTCAAGGGTATGTTTAAGCTCTGCATCAACAAAGCAATTACATAGCTATGATCCTCTTGTTTCACTGAACAGATAGTTGGAATATAAGTTATAATATTGCAGGCAGCATTTAGATTTCTTCATTTGTTAACTCATTCATTTTGTAATATCCACTGTACTCATTCATTTTGCAATAATTACTTTATCCTATTCAGATTTCTGCAGTACTGATTGCTGTATGGACAAAGTAATATTTATTTCAGGTATACATAAGACATTGTTTGCATTTGCATGTCTTCTCTCATGGTTCATATGGTTATACTAGGTTAATAACCACCAGGGTCTTTACAAGCCTAGTCATGCAACCCAGCCCAGTTTTGCCCCCCAATTTCCTTGGATGACTATATAGTGGGTGTGATGCCCCAGCACTGGCCCAGTAATCAAGGAGCCTCAATCCTCACCACTGGCAACAGTGGGGGATGTACACAATGGGAGGATGACAAGTACACACAGTAAAGTACAATTTCCCTTAAGAGCACACAGAAATCACAGTCAGTCTACGGCTGGTTTCTCCAGATCCCCAATAAGACTGTCCACTAGCACAGCTATAGAGTTGAGATCTCAGCTGAGTGGCCAAGCCAAAACCTCTATTACCCTCTCTATCCAACCAGTACTTCGTGTCCCTGCCCAAATAGCTGACACACACACACTTTGAGGTTTGATTTATACACACACACACACACACACACACACACACACACACACACACCTGGGAAAGTCTGGCACAGGTTTACTAGCTATGCCCCCTTCTGCCCAGACTATAAGGTAATTCCAGCTGCCAACAGCCACCCTTATCAGCTACTATAAGACCCTTAACAAAGGGTTTCCAGTCCTACTGTGTAATGTTACTATTAATCTGAATGGTAGTCTGACTAAGAGCAAGGCTATTTAGGAGTGGCCTGTACAGAGTCACCACAGAGATATGCATGTAGTCTAAGAGCTTAAATATGTCTCAGAAATATCAGCCACAAAGACAGATTTAAATATATTTAATAATAAGTAATAAAAGAACAAGGCAATACACAGTAAATCAACACAGTAACTTTAGAGTTCAAAATCACAGGATATATTTAAAACAACATTACAGGACAGTCTCAAATAAATAAAGAAAACATCTAAGCTACTGTTTACTATATTCCGAAAATAGTTACTATGTCCTAAAAACTTTCTTACAGCAAGGCAAGTGCAGATGTGGTGATGAGTGGATGTTTCCAGGTCAAAGACAAAATATAAAATGCACAGTCTCTCTCTCTCTCTGAGAGAGTTCTTAAATTAATATCAAATATTACTGCTGGGTAGCTTGGATGACATCACTTTGTGTCACCTGAGTTTTAGTTCCCAAACTAAACCCTCTTTGTCAGAAACTATTAGAATTCAACATCTCTGTGTGAAAAATACATATCTCTCAGATGTTTGAAGACCCTGGAACTCATAAAACAGTAAACGCTTCTGCATCTCACACCTAGTAACTACTTCTCTTCTAAGGCAATACAAAAACTTCTAGCTCTAGACAACTTGTCTGCTACTGAACTGAAACCCAGAGATAACTTTTACAGCATGATCATAAAACAATTTAATTTCAACTTATTTTCTTGAAGTTTTGCAAGTTAACCCTCTATGTTCTAGTTTCTACTGTTAAAACATGTACACTTATACAATTACAATTGTTTATAGATATTTCTATTCTAAGCCAGCAGGGAATGTTGTGGTTACATTTTAGCTTAGTACTTTACACCTTTACACACACTTCTGTATGAATCATATTAATATTCACAAATGACATAGAATTATTTACAAAATTCCAGATAGCTGGGTTGGCAGTATTTCCTTTTGTGACAGTGGGATATGTTAGTAAATAAGGGTTATGTTGGGGGGTATGTTAGTTGGGAATTAATTTACTTACTGTTGCTTGTCCCTGTCTAACATAGCAGGTGGGGTATTTCATTTAGATGCTTTAATGCATCGAAACACATCAGGATGAACATCAGCCTCATAAAATATAAATTAACTGATTAACAGACAGACCTTACATACATAGATGCTTACATCTCAACAGCTTACTACAAAATGGCAGTCAGACTTGCAAGTGCTCAGTATTTACACACTTATTCAAGCCATGGAATAGCTTCTTAAAGGTACATACACACACACATTGATCTACAGCTCCCTCTTAAAAAGATTGCCCTTTGTAAAAACAATATTAGAGTTAGACATGCATTACTATAGATATTAGAAACAAAACACAATATTCATGTCCAAGTTGCCATGTGTCTGTTACATGGTTTAGAGATACGACCAAATCTCATAACATAACAATCTGGACTGAATTTAGCAACAAGGACAGTCTTTGGTGAACAACTTGTATCAGGAACTTCTGGAGTTGTCACAGGAATGGGAATATTCTCTGGAACTTCCTCTGGAATTGGACCACTGGACAACTCACTCTGAGATAGAGTCTTTCTCACAGGCTATGTGCTGTGGCATAGGTTCAGACAAAATGTCTCAAATGTTTCTGATTCCACCCAAAGTCTGCTCCTTTTGATTCCACAGTGTATAATCTCGGTTCTGGGCAAATATTCTTTATGACACCAATCTGATCATAACCTCTGGATGTTTGCATCCTTACCACTTCTTCTCATAATGGATTGAGTGGTTTGCTGGTGTTATCATAGTAGGACTTCTGGGTTAATTGGTTTTCACTGACCTGTTGTTCTTGACACATGGAACCAATAATTGACCACTGATTGATAAAATGGTTCTGGTTTGTCTTGACAGAAGTCTCTGGGCAAGTGAACCAAAATGTTTATCATGAGGAATGTTTCTGAGATTCAAGAGATTCAGGAAAGCATCACTATTATATCATTTTGACTTTTCTAGAAACTGTTTTGCATTTTGAATTGCACGTTCTGCCAAACCTTTTGACTGCGAGTACTCAGGGCTTCTTGGGAAATGAGTAAAGTCCTATTCTTCAGCAAATATTTTGAACTGTTGGCTTATAAACTGTGTGTCATTGTCAGAAATAATTTTGTGCAGACTACCATGGACAGCAAAATGATGCTTCATCTTAGTAATGACAGTACTAGATGCTAGATTGGAAAATAGATCAATCTCAAACCAATTGGAGTAAGAGTCTGCTAACACCAAATAATGTTGATCATTCCATTTGAAGATGTCAGTGGCTACTATTGACCAAGGCAATTCAGGAATCTGGTTTAGCTGAAGTGGTTCCTTTGTACTATTACACATGGAACAAGATGAAAGTGCTCTCAATGTCTTGCGACATAGAATACCAAAGTACTAATACTGTCACCTTTCTTTTGGTAGAGTCAGTACCTGTGTGACCACAATGCAAGATAGTAATGTACACTGGTTGCAAGGACTTTGGAACAATTACTTTTGACCTTTCATAATGATACCATTGTTAGACAAAATCTCATGTCTGTATGGAAAATAAGGTTGCACTTCTTGAGGTAAACTAGATTGCTTTGATGCCCATCCTTGATTGATAAAGTGATTGAGCCTTTGTAAAACTGGATCTGTGGCTGTGTGATCTCTCAGCTCATCAAGACATGTGGAAGAAAAATGTCTCACTTCCATGACTTTAAAATCAAGGTTCTCATTCTCATGCTGCTCAGCGGAGGTTCTGGGTGATCTGTATAATGTATCAGCAAGATAAAGAAGTTTGCCTTTCTTGTAGACAAAAGTGAAATTATACTTTTACAATCTCAGCATCATGCATTGCAATCTGGCTGGAGCTGAATACATAGGCTCTCTCAGGATAGTGACTAGAGGTTGGTGGTCTGTTTCAATTTGGATAGGTCTACCATAAACATAATCGTGGAACTTTGAACATGCAAACACAATTGCCAAAAGCTCTTTCTCAATCTGGGCATACTGCATCTCAGTTTTGTTAAGAATACTCAATGCATAGGCAATAGGCTGACCCTCTTGTAGAATGACTGCACAAAGACCAAATTTCGAAGCATCACAGGAAAGTGTAACTGGCTTGTGAACATCATGGTATCTAAGAGTTGATGGACTGGCAATTCTCTGTTTCAGGACATCAAATGCTCTCTGGTGTTGCTCTAACCATGACCAGGGTACATCTTTACGTGTCAGCTCTCTAAGTGGTGCTGAAACTTGGCTCAAGTCTGGAATGAACTTGCCTAGATAGTTAACCATGCCAAGAAAACATTGCAGGGCTTGAACATTGTCTGGAGCTGGCATCTTGAGAATGGCTGTTTGCTTAGAAGGGTGTGGTCGTAGGCCTGAACTAGTAAATAAATCACCAACATAAGTAACTTCTTGTAGCCTGAACTTGCATTTCTGTGAATTGAGCTTAAGATTCACTTGGCATGCACTTTCTAGAACTTTTCTGAGGTTTCTGTCATGTTCAGCTTTACCATGACCTCTTACTAGTATGTCTACTATAATAGCACAATGATACCCAGAAAAAAGTTGCTCCATTGCACATTGAAAGACGTCACTTGCAGAATTTATCCCAAATGGCATTCTCAAAAATCTGTACCTGCCAAACTGAGTAGTTAAAGTAGTGAGCAATGAGGATTTTTTGTCAAGCTGAATTTGCCAAAATGAACTCTTTGCATCTAAGACAGAAAAAACAGGCATTTGGCATCAAGGCTGTGACTTCTTTGACTGTGTGCTTTGGATGATGATGTCTTAGTGCTTTGTTCAAATATCGTGGGTCAATACATATTCTGATGTCATCTGAATTTTTTTTATGAGCTACCACCATGGAAGATACCCATTTGTTTGGTGTTGCAACTGGACAAATCACATTCTGTTGCACCATTTTATCTAGCTCAGCTTTGACTCTGTCCTGCATGGCTATTGGAACTTTTTGTGTTGTTTTGATAGCTGGACTGACATCTGGGTCTAACTTCATGGAGTGCACAATTGGAGGCTTCCCTAGTTTGTCTTCGAAAAGATCAGTATAGGTAGAAAAAATGTACAGGGAGAAATTAGAGTAGTGGTCTTTCAAGCTATCTTGGTGGTCCTCTTATTAAATGAAAGCAGTCCTATTTTCAAACTGTTTCGGATTCCTAATAATAACAGGTCATGCCTCTTGACCACATAAAATAACATAACAAGTCATAGCATCTCCCAGCAGAGTAACATGAAAGCACTACTGAGACTTCAGTCTGAATTTCTTCATCACCATAAGCAACAAGCTTTTCGCACTTTACCAAATCAAGCCTTTCACCATAACACACTCTAGCAAATGTTTATGCTGACATAACATTGCACTTGGAACCTCTGTCAACTTTGAGCTCTATGGGTTTGCCATTTATCTGAACAGTACAAACTACTTCATTCTTTGCCATTAAACTACCTACTACACTGAATGTTTCATGAAGCACTGACACACCATCAACATCAAGAGTGGGCTGCAGCTCTCTAACTGAGCAACTTTTTTCTTTAAAATGTTCGTTTTAATAAAAGAATGTGGGCCTTTTGATTTACAAAACCTCTTGAAATGATTCCACTTATTGCATTTGTGGCATTGCTGACCAAAAGCTAAACATTTTTCCTTTCTAGATTTATGATTTACACCACAATTATGACAGTGGCAATGAAACTGGGTTGGGGCCCATGCCTTGATCTTGCTGATTCACTTTTATACTGCTTTACTGAGACTGTGCGAACTCTGGAATTTGCTGGAAAGCTCTGCGGTTTACCAGTGAGTGCTGCAAGGGCAACAGTTGTTGCCATGTATTTGTGCCTGTTCCTTTTAACCATGTGCTACATACTATCAACATGAGCTTTATCACTGTGCCTTCTGGAGCTGTTCTCATTTGTAAACATATCTGTGTGTTTTTCTGTGAGCTCATATATCTGACAAATCTCAGTGGCCTTATTCAAAGTTAAATCACTGTCACAAAGCAAAATTGTATCATCTTTAATATCACACACACGTCTGTTTTTTGTCAACTCATCCCTTAAATCACCAAATCTGCACGTTTTAGCTTTGTTTCTCAAGTCAGTTATATATGCTGCAAAAGTTTCACCAGGCTTTTGATCCCTTGTATAAAATAAGTGCCTTTCCATTGTAACATTTATCTGGGGGTTACACATTTCTCTAAATTTATGTTTTAAGCACTCAGGGTCCTCCCTTGACTCAGCCGGTATAACAATATGACGGTTTTCCCTCTCTCCTGTATAGATAGCAGGTGCATACACAAATGAACATTCCCTTTCTATGGCTTCTGATCCAGCTAAATTATACAGAATAAATATCTTCGTATGGTCATCTTTATCAGAAAATGCAGCCTGTATGAAAATGCTGTACTCTATCTTAAGCACTCTCCAGTTCTTAACAATATTATTATCAAACACAAGTGCACTGGGTTTTCGAAATCCATCTGCCATGCCCACAAAATATACACAAACACACTGAAAATATGGCCCTTGTAATTATATATGAACAAACTATTCTGTGAGCTTGTAATAACATTCAAATGCACAATAAACTCCTTGAAATACTTTACGTTGCAAAATATGCTCTGAAATGGCTGTATTTTGTGAAATAACTTTACTGTAATACTGCACAAACATGCAAACATTTTATACACTTCTGATAACTTGGATATCTCTGACTAATACGAAAAATATGTGCTTAGCAAAATGCGGTCATTTCCTGTTATTTTATTCATTTTATGCAATTTGGACTTTATGTCAAACATTTTCCATAGTAATTTGAATATTTTTATCAATATTGGACATATTGGTTTATGTGAATATTGTTTCGAGCGTTCTGTATGCCTCATTTCATATTTTGCGAATAAGCAATAATGCTGAGCGAGTTTTAACATCTGAAATTCAATTCTGACCTGTTTTGCAAAGTATACATGCACTCGGGATGATTCACTCTTCTATATTCCTCCAGTTCCAACCAAGTGCCCCTCAAACTCAAACTAAAGAATTTGGATTCCATCCTGGCCTCAGGCCCTTTTAGACATCCCACTTTTGACACCATGTCACTTGTCCTTTTTTAACATAGATGACAAGCAGGCAGGGTATTTCATTTACATGCTTTAATATATAGAAACAAATCAGGATGGATAGCAGCATCATAAAATATAAACAAACTTACATCTCAGCAGCTATCTACAGAATGGCAGTCAGACTTGCACATGCTCAGTACTTATACACTTATGCAAGCCCTTGGATAGCTTCTTAAAGAGACATACACGCACATCGATCTGCATTTACAGTCAACTTCTGTCCATCAGAAATATGGGAGCCAGACTGGGGGTGAATTTGCAATTTCCTACCCAGTAATCTTTTGAGACACATATTGGTCTCTCCAGCGCATTATATTTATGTCTCAGGCAAAGTTCAGGTCCTTGGATTGAGTGTTTCTGGTGCTGTTTGTTTTGTGGATGTGCAACAGATCCATCAGATCTGGATCTGAGGATGCCTTATATGAAAGACATAGATCACCTCTCAGTAAACTGTAGGAGACTAAGTACAGAGATAGGGCTTTAAGGCAATCTATGTAGACTAGGGTATTCATACCCTGGATTTTCCTTGTGAGGAACCTTTGAGGATGTTCAAACTGTTGCAGAGCCTGGTTAGGTACATGCCAAAAGGGGCACTGCATTCAATGATGGGTCTGGCGAGGGCTGAGTAGAGTGGTACTATAACTTCCTTGGACCTGGATGCCATACCATTGCTTCTGAGTTGGGAAACATAGAATAATTTTCTTGCTGTCTTGTTGATTGAAGGCCAGATTACTGCTTTCATGTGTTCCCAGATATCTAACTATTGAGACAACTCTTAGGTGTGTTTTATTGATGGAATAATTATCCAGGGTGGAGAATTTTCCAAAGGGCACAATAATGCATTTCTTTGACTTTTAATCCATGGCTTTGGCATGACATTCATTTGTATAAGATCCTGTTGTGAGATGTTGCTGTTGTGGGTGGAATCTATGATAGTTTACATTTTATAGTCATCTGTGAATGTGGTGAGCCATAGGCCTTTGACATTAACCTTTACTTCTGAGAAGTAGAGGCCAAACAGGAGCTGGCCCAACACAGACCCCTGGGATACTTTTCTGGTGACAGGTCTCCTGGTGGAGGTTGTCTCACAGATCTTGACTTCTTAGGTCCTATCTGTTATTCAGCCAGCCAGAAATCCAGTGAGTTATGTAGAGATTTATGCCTAATTCTGAGAGTTTCTCAACAATATCTGAGTTGGGGTATTGTACTGAATGCCTTGGCCAGGTCATGGTAGGAGGTATGTACCATTTTCTCCTCCTCCATAGTCTTGGTGATGCTCTCAAAGAAGTCAACCAGATTGAGTAGGTAAGACCTTCCCTTAACATAGCCAAACTGGGTTGGGTTCAGTGTCCGTAGGTTGCCAATGTTCTTGTTGATCATTTCCATAATAATTAATTTCATGGCTTTGCATATCAGACTTGTCAGACTAATGGGTCTGTAGTTCCTGGGGTCAGTTGATCGTCCTCCCTTATGAAGAAGAATGACCATTGTGGCCCTCCATTCACCTGGAACGTAACCTGTTTTGAGGCTGTTGTTGAAGAGTTCCTCAAATGGTCATGCTAGATCTTGTTTTAGGCTATTTAGGTAGTAACTGGGGATATTGTCTGGGTCCACAGAAGCACTGTTTTTGGCCTTAGTGAGCGCCACCAAGACCTGCTTCCTGTTGATAGTTGGGGGGATATACCAGAAGGGACTTCACAGAGAGTAGTGGGGGGGTGAACATTTTTATTTTGTTATATACCCTGTTAAGTTAAGGATTCCACCAGTGAGGTTTATTTTTGATGTTAGATGTGGGCTTACTTCTGGTAGGTACAGCAGCCTCAATATAGCCATTTACATGTTTATACAGGGTTTCTGTAAATAATTCTTCATAGGTAGTTGTGTTCTCAGGGTTTGGGGGAGCTGTGAATTTTGACAAACTGTTGCTTCATAGGATGGAGTTTGCTTTAGAGTATGTCCTAACTATTACAGGTTTATTTGCATCTTTTGGGTTGATCTTTATTTTGAGGGAGACAACTTTGTGGTTCAACATCAGCAATGAGAATGTGACATGGGAGGGGAGTTTGAGGTTGGGAGTGCAATGCTCTCTCATGTTGGTGAGTACTAGGTTCAGTATGTTTGCTCCTCTGGTTGGAGTGTCCACTATCTGATCCAGGGTATTTGTGTTTAGATAAAGTCCAGTAACATTGTGCCTGTGAGTCAAAGACATTGTATGTTTCCCAGTCTACAGCGGGGCAATTAAAGTCTCCAAATAATAAGGCATTTGGTTAGATGGTGAGCACCTCTAGTAAGTCTAGGTAAGAGCTGTGAGCTTCGTTGTTCATAGAGGGTAACCTGTAACTGGACAGGACATGGTAAGGAACCTTGTCTATCAAGACTTGGACATGGATGAACTCTAGCTCTTCATCTCGTTTAACCAACCTAGAGTTGTTTTTGTTGCTAATGTAGATTGAGATAACTCCAACTTCAGCCCCTGTCTGTGATGCTCTTTGTTTAAATGTATGGAAAGCACAGTATCCTTCTACTGCTGGAGTACTTTCTGTAGCTTTAAACCAAGCCTCAGTGGCAGCACAGATGTTTAATCTGACTAGAAAATTTTAAAACAAGCAAGCAGAATACTGATAAAGCCTTGTTACTTTTATCTTATAATGGAACTGCTGGCTTTTCTTTTTACTCGTAATATTCTACATTACATACTTTCAGCTACATGCTTTTTGATTATGACTGTGCTTTCACTTGCCTTTTAATCTGTCACTTCTCTTCTTGGCATTATAGTCCTATTTAGTACAACCAGTCTCTTAACTTTTCAGCTGAAGACAATGCTACAGTTATTATCTTTCTTGTACATTTCATATGAACATTGTTGTATGTACACAAATTAAATTATATTGTTAATCCATCTGCTGGATCCTCTGAGATTCAACGTTTATGAGGACCAGGTTCTATGTGCTGGCTTAAAATTAAAAGAACAATTTTCTGTAGGTTTATTCAGTTTTATTAATTCCAGCATGAGACAGTGAGCCTTGCCTCTCAATATCTTTGATTTCTAGTCCTAAATGTTATTATCTTTCTAAAAGTTGTAGAAAATCATACCTCTTCATGAAATGTCTCTTAGGGCATCATTATGATCCAAGAAATCTGCTTCCTATTTTATAGAATAGATGTCAGTCTGTGTAGCCTCTCATACCCAGTACAAATCTTTGCCAGAAGACTGTACTGCCATTATGAAAATTTTCTTTATTTATTTTCTACATTTTCAAGATTACTTTTGTGCAAAACAAGCACTTTAAAAGACAGGGTCCTTGTCTGCAATCCAAATCAGATGGTTAATGCCCCACCCCCCCCCAAAAAAAAAAAAAAAACTTTTTCAGAAGAAGATTTTGGTTTGATGTGCTTCGTATTATTTATTTTTTTTTCTTCACTTACTGTAAACATTGTTTACATTTGCTTTTTCTGCTTGTAGTTCTTTCTTAATTTCAACAGTAATAAAGTCAGCATTTTATATTAGTGCATTGCTGTTTTACATTCACCTTCTGATATATTTTTTGAGCTTTGTATAGACATCAATAACTGAAAAAAATGGTCTGGATGCACCGGAAAGCAATGAATAATTTATTCCACAGATAAATACAAGCGCTTTCACCCGGCCGTAGTGCTGGGCTTTTTCAAATAAAAACAAACACATAAAAAGACCAGTATAAATACTCTTCCCTTAAAAAAGGTGCCAAAAATCCCTTAAAGGGACATTTACATACGTTACTCTAAAACTAAACTGCGTAACAAAGTGCAAAGCACAAAATATGGAAAAATTACAAAAAATATATGTATATATATTTAAATATTTAAAATGTTACATTGTTTTCCACTCATAAAATACACTGATACAACCTACCCAAGGTTGTTTGAACTTATATTGTGGTTGCCCAGGAAGAACAATGTAAGTTTGTGTGGGTGGCTAAAATCTTTTTGCTTTCTTTAATTAAATAAGGTTTGATTGAAATGTGATCATTGATCCCTGGGTAACTGGTTGCATTCAATTTAATCTGCCAGTAGGTCTCCCTACAACACAACCAGTTTTCCCAGTCCCCTTCCCTAGGGTCATTTACTACTTGTTCAAGAATTCCAAACCTAAACCCACTGTGTGTGGTTTCAGCTTCAGCAAATATTCTAGACAAAAAGTTGAATTTTTATTGAAGGATGCTGAGAAATTAAATCAAGGTATTAAGCAAGATTTGTTATTTGAACATTATTGTGATGTGTATGAACATTGTTTTATAAGAGTGGATAAGAAATGTAAAGAAATTTGTAAACGTAAACAAAAGAAATTATTCAGAGATTTAAAACAATATAGAGACAATAAAGCCTACCTTTTCAAGGGTAGGCTTTTTAGAAACAGAAATACTATGGTTCAAGTGAACATGGATGACAATAGAGGGACCGATTATCCCCTCTTAATGGGAGCAGTTAATGAAGCTTTGGTAGGGGATAACATTCAGAACCCTATTGAGGGGAGTAACATGAATGGCCTCTGTTTGGAGGTCAGGACTCCCAGCCCTTTAGACCCAAAAATGGGCCTGGATCTTATAGCCCTGCTAGTGGTGGTGGTGGGGGGTGTGTGGATGATGAAGTAGGTACTGATCAGGATTTTTCTACTGGGAAGGGGAAAGGAAAAAAAACAAGGAAAAACCAAGAAGAAAGGGAAAGTATAACAGTTGAAGACGGGGTAACGTTAACTTATAAGGGCTTTAAGATTTTCAACCTATGTGGGATTGAAATTAAACCAGAACATTTCCATCTGTTCATAAAAGGTTTTAAATTTGTCCCTACTAGGGGCTTAGATGTTAGTGATGCTATCCTTGAATTAAAACATTTTGTTAGAAAAACTCATTTTTCCCTTACCTTTGAACAACAACCTACTACTAGGGATGAGAACTTTAAACAGACAAGTACATATAATCCACCTTTGCATCCAGCCCTACAGGTATTTGAAGCTGCATGCACATCTGATATTTATCAACTGAGTATGGACAAAAAAAGAAAGAAAAAATTTGGTTACTTATCAAATTTGATCTCAGGAGAAAAAGAAATTCTAGACGAATTGTGTCCGGACAAAGAAATTCGAATTATGAAACCAGACAAAGGGGGAGGGGTTGTATTAGTGAATGCCTTAGCTTACTCAAGTAAAATATTAGAGATGCTGTATGACAATAGTATCTATGTCCCAGTTTCTATTAATGAGATTAATATTTCTTATAGGAAAATTGATATGATTATTGAAGATTTATTATTAGATAATAGTTTAGATCCCAAGGTAGGTGGGATTTTGCAGAATAAAAAACCTAGGATAGCATCTTTTTTCGGCATTCCTAAGATTCATAAAAGCACCACAGACCCCCCCTTATAGGCCTATAGTAGCTGGTGAAGAATCCAAAACTTACCCTATAGCTACTTTCCTGGAGTTTTCCTTAAAACATTTAACAAAAGAATATGAACATTTATTGAAAGACTCCTGGGATTTGTTGAACAGTATGACTTCTACCACAGTCAATTGTGAAGATTACTTTCTGACCATTGATATGGTTGACCTTTTCTCCTGTATTCCAGTGGAAGAAGGGTTAGATATGTTTATAGAACTTTTGAGTGAGAAACGGTCCACTTGTAAGGTTGATGTAGATGCTCTGGTGGAACTTATGAGAGTAGTATTCGAACATAATTTCATTTATTTTGAAGGGGAGACATTTAAACAGATCAAGGGTGTAGCTATGGGAGCAGCATATGCCCCCATCTATGCCAATTTGGTTCTGTTGAAATGGGAAACTAGTTATGTTTTTGGTTCGGAATTTTAGAAATGCATAAAAATTACAGATGTTTCCTGGATGACATTTTTGTCATATGGAAAGTGTAAGATTATGCTCAACAGGGTTTTAAGGTTGAAAGTAATTTTGTTACAAATATGTAACATAAATAAGGTATAAAATAAAGCTTGCTTAAATGCAGAAACAGAGTTTAGTAATATGTGATCAGCATCCACACTAAATGACCGTGGCTTGGAAAATAAAGAATCTGCTGAATGGACATTTTTCCCTTACAGACTTAAAAACAGGGTGTATGCAAGTGCAAAAATGAAAAATCTGCTTTTAAAGAACACTGTAACAATCTGTTTCCTTAAAAAAACATGTTTTTCTGCATATAAAAAGAATGGACAACAGGACATCAGCATTGGCACAAGAACAGATGTTCTTATACAAAGATCCAAATAGAATAGAGGATGTTTACACTGTCAGAAAAGCTGGCCTCTTATAAATTCAGCAAAAATGTGGCAAGACATTGTTAAACAAGGAAGCTTAAAAATAATATTATTAAGTCAGCATTTGCGTCAGCATCTGCAACAATTAGTATTGTTTCTACAGGATGAGCAGTTCACCAAAATAGAATACCAAGAGGAAATGTATATGTATGTGCATGACTAAAATTGTATATAAAGATCTGTACGAATCCAGTTATGTTAGGGGTATTGGTAGAGACACATTTGTCTCTAGGTAAATGTTATATCTTTCACATCATCTGTACTATATGAGAAGTAAAGTGGAACAGTACTTTAAGCTGCAACGTTAGTCCATTTGGTATATTATAAAAAGTTATTTGTTACTGCTCTAAGTTGATGCTGCAAAGTATATTCTCTCATCAGTGTATATTCTGCAAGTTTCTATATGCAACAGACTGTGAATGCAAACATAACTAGACTTTGATTTCAGCAGAATCCAGCCAGCAAGACTGAGTGTCTTAAGAAGACTTCAAATCCAAAAGGTCCTGTGGAACTTGTGGTCCCTTTATAAACCACTTAAATTCTACCACAAAATTTCTGAGGTTCACTTATAAAATGGATTCCAACAAAATGGACTATTTGGATGTTAGAATAGAGAAATTTGAGGGTAAGTTAAAATCTAAAATATACCGTAAAGATACATTTAGTAATTCATATCTTCCATACTCGAGTGTACACCCCTGGAAGCAAAAAAGAAGTATATTAAAGGGTCAGATGGTCAGGGCTGCCAGAATGACCTTAGAAAGATGTGACTTCTTTTCTGAGATTGGATTTATTTCAGATTTTTTCAGGGATAGAGGTTATCCAGAAGAACTGATTGTTGAAACAGGCTTGGAAATTATTAATGGATGGGGTGACAAATATGTTCCTTTGTTGGGTAACACCCAACACTTTTCAAAGATAAAAAATGATGCTGAAAACAACTTTGGGAGAGTATTGGTGGTTCAGTATAATAGTTTCTCTGGTGAAGTTAGAAGGATTGTAGAATCTAATGGAAGATGTTAAAACACAAACAAGAAATTTTGGACAGAGTAGGTAGCTCGCCCTGCTTTGTTTACAAGATGGGGTTAACTTGAAGAAACTATCTGAGATGAATAAAAAGGTAGTCACTAAAGATTTAGGGGTAGGGACTAAGAAATGTGGTAGGTTCCCTTATTGTAGGTACATCACTGACAAAGAGCAAATTACTTTAGAAAATAGTATGGACAGTAGAATTACTTTTGTGAGGGGTAATTGTCTGACTAGGGGTATTGTTTACTTAGCTGTTTGCAGGGATTTCCCCAGTTTTTATGTAGGTAAATCTGAGAGGGCATTACGTAAAAGAATATATGAACACACTTATAGCATTAGAAAGAAAAATATGAATAATGCACTTTATAGGCACATGCAAGCTGAAACCACACACAGTTAGTTTAGGTTTGAAATTCTTGAACAAGTAGTAAATGACCCTAGGGGAGGGGACTGGGAAAACTGGTTGTGTTGTAGGGACACCTACAGGCAGATTAAATTGAATGCAACCAGTTACCTAGGGATCAATGATCACATTTCAATCAAACCTTATTTAATTAAAAAAGCAAAAAGATTTTAGCCACCCACACAAACTTACATTGTTCTTTCTGGGCAACCACAATATAGGTTCAAACAACCTTGGGTAGGTTGTATCAATGTATTTTATGAGTGGAAAACAATGTAACATTTTAAATATATATACATATATTTTTTGTATTTTTTACATATTTTGTGCTTTGCACTTTGTTACGCAGTTTAGTTTTAGAGTAATGTATGTAAATGTCCCTTTAAGGGATTTTTGGCACCTTTTTTAAGGGAAGAGTATTTATACTGGTCTTTGTATGTGTTTGTTTTTACTTGAAAAAGCCCAGCACTACGGCTGGGTGAAAGTGCTTGTATTTATCTGTGGAATAAATTATTCATTGCTTTCCGGTGCATCCAGACCATTTTTTTCAGTTATTGGTTATCAGTTTTATGGTCTGTGTTCTCCAAGTTTTGCTTGTTTGTATAGACATTGATCTTTTTTGTTTCAGCATTACTTTTTTCCCATGCAAGAATCACCGTTCATTTGAAGAAATATTAAAAGCATTTATTGTGTGTGTGTGTGTGTGTGTGTGTGTGTGTGTGTGTGTGTGTGTGTGTGTGTGTATATGTGTGCACATGCATGTGTATGTCTGAAAGTGTGTGATCACTCCACTTAAAATGTAGGATATGTGCAAACCCTTACTGTTTAGTTGTGTTTATGAGTAAATGAAAGCACATGATGATAAAATTCACCACTAAGAGTGGACAGGTAATTTATGTGTATATAAGTGACAGTGGAAGTATTCATCTGTTTCAGTTATTTTTCTCAACAATATCATAAGGAAGATAATAATATTTGGTGTAGTCTTTCAATAATGTAAAAACCCTGAAAATAATGAAATAAAGTTCAAGACTTTGCCTTGAACATCAGTATAACATACATAAATGTTACACCTGTATGACTGTCATGTACACCTTAAATGCACCTTAAAGTTACAGTAAATCTGAGTCCTTAATAACTTTTTATATAATATATACATACATACATATATATGTGTGTGTGTATATCTATATCTATATATATATATATATATATATATATATATATATATATATATATATATATATATATATATATATATATATCAGAACGGTCTACTTCATAACATTGAAATTTCATAACGTTGAATTTCATAACATTGAGACCAAAACATCTAAATCCCAAAACAATGAAAATCCAAAACATTGAAAACTCGAACATTAAAAGTGTGCTTCATAACACTGAAAACTACAATGCACGTGAAATAACATCCTTTTCACCTATTCCAGCACCTACACTCAAAACTAAAGAACCAAGGAACCTCAAAAGGTAGAACCAAATACTAAGAACCACAACAAGAATAGTAATCCAATGTAGATTTATTTAGCGCTTTCATCAGTTTGTAGCTAAAGACTTCATCAGAATAATACAAAATCACATAGCCCACAATTAAAAAGCATTCAAATTCAGTCACATGGTAATAAAAAAACAATCACTTATTCTAAATAATTAAATAATTAAATGAACAAGCTCCCCCCATATAATTAAACTTAATTATATACAATAAGAACGCAGTCTCAAATAGCTAGCTATACTAAGACAATCATTAAGTCCTGGTGGTATACGGGTGTTGAACTTTATTTGCCAACAAAGCTCACTAAATTCTAAAACATCAGCCTACCTGCCACCATGTGCATCCTTTTTTAAATCTTCTAAAACAACAAATTTAAAACTATGTGTTGGATGCCCTTCCAAGTGTTTATACAAAGTGTTGTTGACATTTTTATTTTTTATGTCTCTAACATGCTCATAGATTTTTTCTTTTAATTGTCTTTTGGTCTTTCCTATGTAAAAACAATAACATAAAGAACAAATAGCAGCATAAACAATACCAGCAGAATTACAAGTATATATTCCATTCGGTCTAATGTTGAGATAATTGATTTTTATTTTCTCAACATTCAAAATGTGTGTACACTGTGAGCAAAACCCACACTTCTTAGTGCCTACCTTGGCAGTGTTAGTGCAACTTGTGTCACATCATTGTAACATATTTTTAGTTGTAGATCCCTTTCTATATACTATATGTGTCTTGGACCCAACTTTTCAAACATGCCTTCATGCCCACAAAAAAATCTGCCAATTCTTAAACAAAATATCAAGAATTAGCAAATGATCTGCAGAAAATCTGGTAATAAAAGAGCAATGATAATCCCTGGTCTGTGCCATAAATTCTAAATCAGTGGTATCAGGGTTTCTGTTCTCCTTGGTGCCAAGCAAAGGGGAAATAACCCCATTATTTCTTTTGGTGGTAATCCGCGGTGGTGCAGCAATAGCATTGTTACCTCACAGCAAGAGATTCTCCCTTTTGATTCTCGGCTGGAGTGCGGGGAGTGCCTTCTGTGTGGAGTCTGTATGTCCTCCCCACGGTTGGGTGGGCGTTCGAAAGACATGCGTAAATGGGTGTGCCTTGGTTGAATGTCGAGCTGGCACCTTAGCGTTCATGAAAATCTACTGCCAATCATTAGCAGACCAGAGTTCCGCTGTGGTGACCCCTAACCGGGAAAATCCGAAAAGACAAACAAACATTTCTTTTGCTGGTAATCTAATCTCTTACTATATCAAGAAGTCCGGGGGATATTCTCTAGAAAAAAAAACATTTCAGTTAAAACTTCACATTGCGTGTAGAACTCAGAGTCACTAGTAACCATACATGCTATTCTAACAAGCTGGCCTTTGATTATACCCTTCTTAACATGTTCAGGGTGACTAATGTGATAATGCAGTAAACTGTTATAGTAAGTCGGTTTCCTGTACATGTTACTTAACTATTGCATATTCCTAGAGTCCTTTTTAACTTCAACATCCAAATAGTTAATAGTGTTACTGCTGTAGTTACAAGTAAACCTAAGAAATGATGTAGTGTCATTTATATAATCAAAAAATTCCTTCAACTCTCCCTCGCTACCTGTCCAAACAAAGAACAAATCATCAAGGTAGCGTAAATATAAATTCCAATACCTTCTAAAATGGGACATAAATAAAAATTTTCTTTCCCACATTAACATAATGATATTTGCAGACAAGGGGGCAGAAATGGCCCCCATGGCCACACCAGTTATTTGGAGAAAATATTGCCTCTCAAAAAATACATAATTATGACGCAACACTATTTCCATAAAAGTTACAAGGACATCTACCTGTTCATTTGTAAATAAGTGTGAGTCAAATAAAAATTCCTGAAACCATTCAATCCCCAGGGTGTGGGGTATAATATTAAACAAATTGACAACATCAACCATCACAAATATAACATCTTCTTTGTACTCCAAAAAATTAAATTTTTTCAAAAAATGCCGGGTCGATGCAAATATGCTCTTCATCCTTTAAAACATGTTTCAACATTACATCAATGTATTTACATAATGTGTGTGTTTTAGACCCCCTGTGCACTTACTATGGGTCTCATAGGTGGGTCCACTTTACTTTTGTGTATCTTCACAATTCCAAAGATACTAAGCACCTTGGGGTATTTGGTAGACAAAAATTCAACTATGTTATTATCTAATTGCCCCTGTTCTTCCATGTCCTTAATCAACAAATCAATCCTGTAATAGGATATGTTAACCATATTTAAGGAAACGTCTTCATAAAGTCCACTGTCTAATAAGAACACATTCATCCTGTTGATGTAGTCCATTTTAGATATAATGACTACCCCACCCCTTATCTGGCATCATAAATCTTATGGCTTTGTTGTTACAAATTTTCAGTAAAATTGCCCTTTCAACATCAGATAAGTTGTCGCTAAAATCATAGAGTCTGTGCTTAATCATTGCACTAAAATCAAATTCACAAACTTTCTCAAACATCAATAAACAATTGAAAAGAGGTGGGTTTAGACTTCTTTTCTTTAGTGAGCAAGCTAATTCATAGTCCTGCACATTATTGAAAAACAATTTCAAGTTCAAACTTCCATCAAACAACTTAAGATCCAGCACCAAGTCAATAATGTTAGAATGGCAAGCTGGAACAAAGTTAAATCCTTTACTGAATAACTCAGCCACAGCTGAGCTCATAGTCTGAGACAAAAAAAGTATATACGCTAAAGTCACCTTTTTCATTGTAAACACAAGTAGGGTAATCCACTTCACCTTCTTCATACGTTAAAATGAGTTCACGCTCATAAGGTATTAATTTTGTTTGTTGTACAGTCTCCTGGTCTGGTTGTTCACCTGGTTGAAAGTCCTTGGCCCCCTGTTGTTCCATTGTGACCTGTAGTTCACTGTATGAGCTTGGTTGCATATCCTCTCGTACCTCTTTGGTAAGTCCCGCCCTAAAGGGACTTGGTTGATGGTTGGATTTGGTGATACATCCTGGTCGACATTCATCCCACTGTGGATCTCTGAAACAGGTGGGTGTGTCGTATTAAGGGAAGGTGGTTTAGGATAGGCTAACCCAGCAGAATATGCCTTCCTATCCCTTTCAAACTTTTTTTTCTTTACGTGCCTGTACATCACCAGCAATTTTCTCAACTTTATCATAGACCCCTTTGTAGTTAAAAAGTGAACTTTCAAAGAGCAAGTCATCATGAAGTTTTTTATCAGTTTCAGTAAGTTCATTGTAAAGAGTATCAATGGGTTGTAGATTATGTTTAACTAAAATGTCCATTAATTCACAGCCATGTCTATCGAAAAGTTCCAATAGGTCACAATGTAAAGCAGAGATAGCCACTAGACCATTAGGAAACTTTTAACTCCTCAAGCCCTTTGGCACTGTTTTAGTCTTGATACATTCAATAAAATAAGCGTTTTCAAGCTGTAACTTCCTACATTTCAACAGCTTGGTTTAAATAGTTGCAATGATTGATTAAAAGTATGTACCTCATTTGTGGGGCTTGAATGGAAAACCAAGTCTTTGTTAAACCAAGTGTTTATATTGCAGTCATTTCTAAGTAAGTACTCCCGACCATGGTCAGTTGTGTGGGTATTTCCATGATTACACAAATGCCCTTGTGTTGCCTCACGTTGTCCTGGGGGAGTAACCTGTGGGGAAGCTAGCTGGTTAGCCCCTCGCTGGCTAGTAGAACTTATAGCTTCCTGTAATAACTGCTGTATCAATTGAGTGAGCATCCCAATATTTTCAGCAGGATTGTCACCGAGGATCATAGTCTGTGGGGGCTCCATGAGGAAAATGGTGAAACACAGACACTCCAAACTGAAGAACCAAGGAACCTCAAAAGGTAGAACCGAATTCCAAGAACAACAACATGAACAGTAATCCAATGTAGATTTATTTAGCACTTTCATCAGTTTGTAGCTAAAGACTTCATCAGAATAATACAAAATCACATGTCCCACAATTAAAAAGCATTCAAATTCAGTCACATGGTAATAAAAAACAATCACTTATTCTAAATCATTAAATAATTAGATGAACAGACTCCCCCCATATAATTAAACTCAATTATATACAATAAGAACGCAGTCTCAAATAGATAGCTATACTAAGACAATCGTAAAGTCCTGGTGGTATATGGGTGTTGAGCTTTATATGCCAACAAAGATCTCTAAATTCTAAAACATCAGCTCACGGGCCACCACGTGGATCCTTTTTTATAGCTTCTAAAACAACAAATTTAAAACTATATGTTGTATGCCCTTCCAAGTGTTTATACAAAGTGTTGTTGACATTTTTATTTTTTATGTCTCTAACATGCTCATAGATTCTTTCTTTTAATTTTCTTTTGGTCTTTCCTATGTAAAAACAATAACATAAAGAACAAATAGCAGCATAAACAATACCAGCAGAATTACAAGTATATATTCCATTCGGTCTAATGTTGAGATAATTGATTTTTATTTTCTCAACATTCAAAATGTGTGTAGACTGTGAGCAAAACCCACACTTCTTAGTGCCTATCTTGGCAGTGTTAGTGCAACTTGTGTCACATCATTGTAACATATTTTTAGTTGTAGATCCCCTTCTATATACTATATGATGTCTTGGACCCAACTTTTCAAACACGCCTTCATGCCCACAAAAAAATCTGCCAATTCTTAAACAAAATATCAAGAATTAGCAAATGATCTGCAGAAAATCTGGTAATAAAAGAGCAATGATAATCCCTGGTCTGTGCCATAAATTTTAAATCAGTGGTATCAGGGTTTCTGTTCTCCTTGGTGCCAAGCAAAGGGGAAATAACCCCATTATTTCTTTTGGTGGTAATCCGCGGTGGCGCAGCGATAGCATTGTTGCCTCATAGCAAGAGATTCTCCCTTTTGATTCTCGGCTGGAGTGCGGGGAGTGCCTTCTGTGTGGAGTCTGTATGCTCTCCCCACGGTTGGGTGGGCGTTCGAAAGACATGCGTAAATGGGTGTGCCTTGGTTGAATGTCGAGCTGGCACCTCAGCGTTCATGAAAATCTACTGCCAATCATTAGCAGACCAGAGTTCTGCTGTGGCGACCCCTAACCGGGAAAAGCCGAAAAGACAAACAAACATTTCTTTTGGTGGTAATCTAATCTCTTACTATATCAAGACGTCCGGGGGATATTCTTTAGAAAAAAAACATTTCAATTAAAACTTCACATCGCGTGTAGAACTCAGCGTCACTAGTAACCATACATGCTATTCTAACAAACTGGCCTTTGATTATACCCTTCTTAACATGTTCAGGGTGACTAATGTGATAATGCAGTAAACTGTTATAGTAAGTCGGTTTCCTGTACATGTTACTTAACTCTTGCATATTCCTAGAGTCCTTTTTAACTTCAACATCCAAATAGTTAATAGTGTTACTGCTGTACTTACAAGTAAACCTAAGAAATGATGTAGTGTCATTTATATAATCAAAAAATTCCTTCAACTCTCCCTCGCTACCTGTCCAAACAAAGAACAAATCATCAAGGTAGCGTAAATATAAATTCCAATACCTTCTAAAATGGGACATAAATAAAAATTTTCTTTCCCACATTAACATAATGATATTTGCAGACAAGGGGGCAGAAATGGCCCCCATGGCCACACCAATTATTTGGAGAAAATATTGCCTCTCAAAAAATACATAATTATGACGCAACACTATTTCCATAAAAGTTACAAGGACATCTACCTGTTCATTTGTAAATAAGTGTGAGTCAAATAAAAATTCCTGAAACCATTCAATCCCCAGAGTGTGGGGTATAATATTAAACAAATTGATAACATCAACCATCACAAATATAACATCTTCTTTGTACTCCAAAAAATTAAATTTTTTCAAAAAATGCCGGGTCGATGCAAATATGCTCTTCATCCTTTAAAACATCTTTCAACATTACATCAATGTATTTACATAATGTGTGTGTTTTAGACCCCCTGTGCACTTACTATGGGTCTCATAGGTGGGTCCACTTTACTTTTGTGTATCTTCACAATTCCAAAGATACTAAGCACCTTGGGGTATTTGGTAGACAAAAATTCAACTATGTTATTATCTAATTGCCCCTGTTCTTCCATGTCCTTAATCAACAAATCAAACCTGTAATAGGATATGTTAACCATATTTAAGGAAACGTCTTCATAAAGTCCACTGTCTAATAAGAACACATTCATCCTGTTGATGTAGTCCATTTTAGATATAATGACTACCCCACCCCCTTATCTGGCATCATAAATCTTATGGCTTTGTTGTTACAAATTTTCAGTAAAATTGCCCTTTCAACATCAGATAAGTTGTCGCTAAAATCATAGAGTCTGTGCTTAATCATTGCACTAAAATCAAATTCACAAACTTTCTCAAACATCAATAAACAATTGAAAAGAGGTGGGTTTAGACTTCTTTTCTTTAGTGAGCAAGCTAATTCATAGTCCTGCACATTATTGAAAAACAATTTCAAGTTCAAACTTCCAACAAACAACTTAAGATCCAGCACCAAGTCAATAATGTTAGAATGGCAAGCTGGAACAAAGTTAAATCCTTTACTGAATAACTCAGCCACAGCTGAGCTCATAGTCTGAGACAAAAAAAGTATATACGCTAAAGTCACCTTTTTCATTGTAAACACAAGTAGGGTAATCCACTTCACCTTCTTCATACGTTAAAATGAGTTCACGCTCATAAGGTATTAATTTTGTTTGTTGTACAGTCTCCTGGTCTGGTTGTTCACCTGGTTGAAAGTCCTTGGCCCCCTGTTGTTCCATTGTGACCTGTAGTTCACTGTATGAGCTTGGTTGCATATCCTCTCGTACCTCTTTGGTAAGTCCCGCCCTAAAGGGACTTGGTTGATGGTTGGATTTGGTGATACATCCTGGTGAACATTCATCCCACTGTGGATCTCTGAAACAGGTGGGTGTGTCGTATTAAGGGAAGGTGGTTTAGGATAGGCTAACCCAGCAGAATATGCCTTCCTATCCCTTTCAAACTTTTTTTTCTTTACGTGCCTGTACATCACCAGCAATTTTCTCAACTTTATCATAGACCCCTTTGTAGTTAAAAAGTGAACTTTCAAAGAACAAGTCATCATGAAGTTTTTTATCAGTTTCAGTAAGTTCATTGTAAAGAGTATCAATGGGTTGTAGATTATGTTTAACTAAAACGTCCATTAATTCACAGCCATGTCTATCGAAAAGTTCCAATAGGTCACAATGTAAAGCAGAGATAGCCACTAGACCATTAGGAAACTTTTAACTCCTCAAGCCCTTTGGCACTGTTTTAGTCTTGATACATTCAATAAAATAAGTGTTTTCAAGCTGTAACTTCCTACATTTCAACAGCTTGGTTTAAATAGTTGCAATGATTGATTAAATGTATGTACCTCATTTGTGTTGCTTGAATGGAAAACCAAGTCTTTGTTAAACCAAGTGTTTATATTGCAGTCATTTCTAAGTAAGTACTCCCGACCATGGTCAGTTGTGTGGGTATTTCCATGATTACACAAATGCCCTTGTGTTGCCTCACGTTGTCCTGGGGGAGTAACCTGTGGGGAAGCTAGCTGGTTAGCCCCTCGCTGGCTAGTAGAACTTATAGCTTCCTGTAATAACTGCTGTATCAATTGAGTGAGCATCCCAATATTTTCAGCAGGATTGTCACCGAGGATCATAGTCTGTGGGGGCTCCATGAGGAAAATGGTGAAACACAGACACTCCAAACTGAAGAACCAAGGAACCTCAAAAGGTAGAACCGAATTCCAAGAACAACAACATGAACAGTAATCCAATGTAGATTTATTTAGCACTTTCATCAGTTTGTAGCTAAAGACTTCATCAGAATAATACAAAATCACATGTCCCACAATTAAAAAGCATTCAAATTCAGTCACATGGTAATAAAAAACAATCGCTTATTCTAAATCATTAAATAATTAGATGAACAGACTCCCCCCATATAATTAAACTCAATTATATACAATAAGAACGCAGTCTCAAATAGATAGCTATACTAAGACAATCGTAAAGTCCTGGTGGTATATGGGTGTTGAGCTTTATATGCCAACAAAGATCTCTAAATTCTAAAACATCAGCTCACGGGCCACCACGTGGATCCTTTTTTATAGCTTCTAAAACAACAAATTTAAAACTATATGTTGTATGCCCTTCCAAGTGTTTATACAAAGTGTTGTTGACATTTTTATTTTTTATGTCTCTAACATGCTCATAGATTCTTTCTTTTAATTTTCTTTTGGTCTTTCCTATGTAAAAACAATAACATAAAGAACAAATAGCAGCATAAACAATACCAGCAGAATTACAAGTATATATTCCATTCGGTCTAATGTTGAGATAATTGATTTTTATTTTCTCAACATTCAAAATGTGTGTACACTGTGAGCAAAACCCACACTTCTTAGTGCCTACCTTGGCAGTGTTAGTGCAACTTGTGTCACATCATTGTAACATATTTTTAGTTGTAGATCCCCTTCTATATACTATATGTGTCTTGGACCCAACTTTTCAAACACGTCTTCATGCCCACAAAAAAATCTGCCAATTCTTAAACAAAATATCAAGAATTAGCAAATGATCTGCAGAAAATCTGGTAATAAAAGAGCAATGATAATCCCTGGTCTGTGCCATAAATTTTAAATCAGTGGTATCAGGGTTTCTGTTCTCCTTGGTGCCAAGCAAAGGGGAAATAACCCCATTATTTCTTTTGGTGGTAATCCGCGGTGGTGCAGCGATAGCATTGTTGCCTCACAGCAAGAGATTCTCCCTTTTGATTCTCGGCTGGAGTGCGGGGAGTGCCTTCTGTGTGGAGTCTGTATGTCCTCCCCACGGTTGGGTGGGCGTTCGAAAGACATTCGTAAATGGGTGTGCCTTGGTTGAATGTCGAGCTGGCACCTCAGCGTTCATGAAAATCTACTGCCAATCATTAGCAGACCAGAGTTCTGCTGTGGCGACCCCTAACCGGGAAAAGCCGAAAAGACAAACAAACATTTCTTTTGGTGGTAATCTAATCTCTTACTATATCAAGAAGTCCGGGGGATATTCTCTAGAAAAAAAAACATTTCAGTTAAAACTTCACATTGCGTGTAGAACTCAGCGTCACTAGTAACCATACATGCTATTCTAACAAACTGGCCTTTGATTATACCCTTCTTAACATGTTCAGGGTGACTAATGTGATAATGCAGTAAACTGTTATAGTAAGTCGGTTTCCTGTACATGTTACTTAACTATTGCATATTCCTAGAGTCCTTTTTAACTTCAACATCCAAATAGTTAATAGTGTTACTGCTGTAGTTACAAGTAAACCTAAGAAATGATGTAGTGTCATTTATATAATCAAAAAATTCCTTCAACTCTCCCTCGCTACCTGTCCAAACAAAGAACAAATCATCAAGGTAGTGTAAATATAAATTCCAATACCTTCTAAAATGGGACATAAATAAAAATTTTCTTTCCCACATTAACATAATGATATTTGCAGACAAGGGGGCAGAAATGGCCCCCATGGCCACACCAGTTATTTGGAGAAAATATTGCCTCTCAAAAAATACATAATTATGACGCAACACTATTTCCATAAAAGTTACAAGGACATCTACCTGTTCATTTGTAAATAAGTGTGAGTCAAATAAAAATTCCTGAAACCATTCAATCCCCAGGGTGTGGGGTATAATATTAAACAAATTGACAACATCAACCATCACAAATATAACATCTTCTTTGTACTCCAAAAAATTAAATTTTTTTCAAACAATGCCGGGTCGATACAAATATGCTCTTCATCCTTTAAAACACGTTTCAACATTACATCAATGTATTTACATAATGTGTGTGTTTTAGACCCCCTGTGCACTTACTATGGGTCTCATAGGTGGGTCCACTTTACTTTTGTGTATCTTCACAATTCCAAAGATACTAAGCACCTTGGGGTATTTGGTAGACAAAAATTCAACTATGTTATTATCTAATTGCCCCTGTTCTTCCATGTCCTTAATCAACAAATCAATCCTGTAATAGGATATGTTAACCATATTTAAGGAAACGTCTTCATAAAGTCCACTGTCTAATAAGAACACATTCATCCTGTTGATGTAGTCCATTTTAGATATAATGACTACCCCACCCCCTTATCTGGCATCATAAATCTTATGGCTTTGTTGTTACAAATTTTCAGTAAAATTGCCCTTTCAACATCAGATAAGTTGTCGCTAAAATCATAGAGTCTGTGCTTAATCATTGCACTAAAATCAAATTCACAAACTTTCTCAAACATCAATAAACAATTGAAAAGAGGTGGGTTTAGACTTCTTTTCTTTAGTGAACAAGCTAATTCATAGTCCTGCACATTATTGAAAAACAATTTCAAGTTCAAACTTCCAACAAACAACTTAAGACCCAGCACCAAGTCAATAATGTTAGAATGGCAAGCTGGAACAAAGTTAAATCCTTTACTGAATAACTCAGCCACAGCTGAGCTCATAGTCTGAGACAAAAAAAGTATATACGCTAAAGTCACCTTTTTCATTGTAAACACAAGTAGGGTAATCCACTTCACCCTCTTCATACGTTAAAATGAGTTCACGCTCATAAGGTATTAATTTTGTTTGTTGTACAGTCTCCTGGTCTGGTTGTTCACCTGGTTGAAAGTCCTTGGCCCCCTGTTGTTCCATTGTGACCTGTAGTTCACTGTATGAGCTTGGTTGCATATCCTCTCGTACCTCTTTGGTAAGTCCCGCCCTAAAGGGACTTGGTTGATGGTTGGATTTGGTGATACATCCTGGTCGACATTCATCCCACTGTGGATCTCTGAAACAGGTGGGTGTGTCATATTAAGGGAAGGTGGTTTAGGATAGGCTAACCCAGCAGAATATGCCTTCCTATCCCTTTCAAACTTTTTTTTCTTTACGTGCCTGTACATCACCAGCAATTTTCTCAACTTTATCATAGACCCCTTTGTAGTTAAAAAGTGAACTTTCAAAGAGCAAGTCATCATGAAGTTTTTTATCAGTTTCAGTAAGTTCATTGTAAAGAGTATCAATGGGTTGTAGATTATGTTTAACTAAAACGTCCATTAATTCACAGCCATGTCTATCTAAAAGTTCCAGTAGGTCACAATGTAAAGCAGAGATAGCCACTAGACCATTAGGAAACTTTTAACTCCTCAAGCCCTTTGGCACTGTTTTAGTCTTGATACATTCAATAAAATAAGCGTTTTCAAGCTGTAACTTCCTATATTTCAACAGCTTGGTTTAAATAGTTGCAATGATTGATTAAAAGTATGTACCTCATTTGTGGGGCTTGAATGGAAAACCAAGTCTTTGTTAAACCAAGTGTTTATATTGCAGTCATTTCTAAGTAAGTACTCCCGACCATGGTCAGTTGTGTGGGTATTTCCATGATTACACAAATGCCCTTGTGTTGCCTCACGTTGTCCTGGGGGAGTAACCTGTGGGGAAGCTAGCTGGTTAGCCCCTCGCTGGCTAGTAGAACTTATAGCTTCCTGTAATAACTGCTGTATCAATTGAGTGAGCATCCCAATATTTTCAGCAGGATTGTCACCGAGGATCATAGTCTGTGGGGGCTCCATGAGGAAAATGGTGAAACACAGACACTCCAAACTGAAGAACCAAGGAACCTCAAAAGGTAGAACTAAATTCCAAGAACAACAACATGAACAGTAATCCAATGTAGATTTATTTAGCACTTTCATCAGTTTGTAGCTAAAGACTTCATCAGAATAATACAAAATCACATGTCCCACAATTAAAAAGCATTCAAATTCAGTCACATGGTAATAAAAAACAATCACTTATTCTAAATCATTAAATAATTAGATGAACAGACTCCCCCCATATAATTAAACTCAATTATATACAATAAGAACGCATGATCTCAAATAGATAGCTATACTAAGACAATCGTAAAGTCCTGGTGGTATATGGGTGTTGAGCTTTATATGCCAAGAAAGATCTCTAAATTCTAAAACATCAGCTCACGGGCCACCACGTGGATCCTTTTTTATAGCTTCTAAAACAACAAATTTAAAACTATATGTTGTATGCCCTTCCAAGTGTTTATACAAAGTGTTGTTGAAATTTTTATTTTTTATGTCTCTAACATGCTCATAGATTCTTTCTTTTAATTTTCTTTTGGTCTTTCCTATGTAAAAACAGTAACATAAAGAACAAATAGCAGCATAAACAATACCAGCAGAATTACAAGTATATATTCCATTTGGTCTAATGTTGAGATAATTGATTTTTATTTTCTCAACATTCAAAATGTGTGTACACTGTGAGCAAAACCCACACTTCTTAGTGCCTACCTTGGCAGTGTTAGTGCAACTTGTGTCACATCATTCTAACATATTTTTAATCATAGATCCTGTTTGGGTCAGGAGGCAACCAAGGGTGTAGCTTCGTAAGCAATGGGCATAAAGTTAGAGAACCAGTCCTGGATGGGATGTAGTCTGTCACAGGACACATACACACACAAATACAAAAACACACTCACTCACATATATTATATAACTAACACATAAAGATAAGACAGTTCAAATGATGACCAATTCACCTAGCAGCATGTCTTTTGATATGGAAGGAAACTAGAACATCCAGAAAGTACTCATGGAGACACAAAAAAGACATGCAGACTCCACAGAGAAGGCAGATTTGTGGCAGTAGAGGAACACCAAAAACATCTCACTCATGAATATTGCAAAACTAACAGCAAAACCTACAGCAAAATGAAACTAAAAGAAAGAAACAAAAACTAACAATATTTGAGGGGAGTAAGCCCAGTCAAGGAGTGTAACAGTCTTAGGGATGAGCAAGCTGATTAGTTCCCTACTGCCCGACTCTCATTGAGGAGGAAATAGATGGACTGATGGGGTTTCCACTCAGGAATGAATGGGACAGAGCACTTTCTCCTTGATAGTGATGCCGTACCCCTGAGTTTGTGGAAAGAGTGGGCCATTTGGGTGGAAGCTGTGGAGCCACTGGACAGGGACACACACATAATCATTTGTTTTCCATCTCCTCCTCTCTGTTTCAGCTCAACCCTCTGCACCTTTTTAATCATAAAATTATTTCCACTACTGCTAAGACACTTACTCTTAAACAAATACTAGACCATCCAGAATACCATAAATCCAAACCAAAACACACTAAAATAACTTTCTTCAATAACCTTGTCTTAGCTGGAGACATTCACCAAACCCGAACCTAACCCACCCACAAATAACAATTACCCTCCCCCTTCCTCTAACCTTTCATCTCCCTACAATACTCTTAAAATTTTCATACTCAATGCCCTGAGTATCAACAACAAAGCACATCAGTTTCAAGCATGGCTAAGTCATAACCAACCTGACATTGTAGCCATCTCTGAAACTTGGCTCAAACCCCACATCTCTGACTCTGAAATCCTGCCCTCTGGATTTCACACTTTTGGATGTGACCGCCCTAAGAAAAAAAGGTGGAGGCGTTGCATTAATCTTTTCCAATCTACTTGCCTTAATTCCCCTACCAAACCCCATTCCTAAATTCATCACTGCAGAATAGTTGCGCTATTAAAAATGAATAATCACAAAAGCCTTTGTGTCATCTCCCTTTATTTCCCACCCGGAAATAAGGTCTCAACCCTTGAAGACATACTCCAATGGGCATCAGCTGAAATTAACCTTGAAACTTACATACTAGGAGATGTAAACACTAACTGGAATAAAATCAACAGTCCAATACCCTCCCTGTCCACTAACCTCTTTAACTTTACTCAAGTAACTCACTCCATCACCAGACCCAATAAAATAAATCCCCCAGGATCCACACTTGACTGGATCTTAGTCACCCATCCAAATAAAATTACCAGCTCTGGCACCATCCCTGACTCTATCAGTGACCACCTCCCAGCTTTCATTTACCATGCAACCACCTCCCATCCACACCAACATCAGTATATTCAGACCCACAACCTTAGTAAATTTGACCTCAAAACCTTCTCTATCTATCTCAAACAAATGAATTGGAGCATTCTAAAAACCCTTCCACTCGATAAATCCATAGACCACTTTAATTCTACTTTCCTAGATGCTCTAAATTCCCTAGCTTCACCAAGGAAAAAAAGAATAAAAACCATAACTGCCCCTTGGCTAACCAAAGAAACAAAGCAAATTATGGATCAAAGAGACAAATCCTGGAAGCTTTACCAAAAGAATAAACTTTCCAAAACCCTTCTCCAATATACACAGCTCTGTAACTTTGCAAAAATCAAATCTTCAAAGACAAAAAATCCTACTACATTAAGCTCCAGTCCAACCATCCCCAAAACCCTAAGCTTTTTTGGAACTCCATAAACTCACTCCTCAACCCAGGCTCCAAAAATAACCCCTATCCGGACCAAGTAAATCTGACCTTGAATTAGCCTCACTGTTCAACTTTCTTTATAACCCTGGTGGTGGTGCTGCAGTAGCGTTGTCGCTTCACAGTTAGACGTTGCCCGTTCGATTCTCAGTTAGAGCGTCTTCTGTGTGGCGATATGCGTAAATGGGCCTTCCTTCATTGAAGGTTGTGCGTTAGGCCTGGCAAGCCAGCACGTAAAAATCAACTGCCAATTATTAGCGGACCGGAGTTCCGCTGTGGCGACCCCTAACCGGGAAAAGCCGAAAGAAACAAGTTCAACTTTCTTTATAGAGTCAATATCCGACCTAACAAAAACTTTTCCCAACAACAACCCATCTCTCATACATTTCACCTCATCTAAGTCCCCGAATAATTTCCCCCCTATGTTTGAGCTTAAACCTGTCTCCACTAACTACATAAAAAGACTTCTATCCAAACTTAAAACCTGCTCCAATGCACCTGACAACATCCCCTCTTCCTTTCATAAGTCTGTTGCCGATAGTATAGCTCTCCCAGTTAGTATCCTAATTAATAGATCCATAAAGGAATCCTATGTCCCTAAACTTTGGCATTCCACCTTTATTCTTCCTTTCCACAAGGGAGGCAAAAACACTGACATTTCAAACTTCCGCCCTATAGCTCTTCTCTCTCCAATCTCCAAAATCTTAGAAAAATGCATCCACCAACAACTTATGCCTTTTCTGACTAAAAACCAACTTCTTACCCCTACCCAACATGGCTTCTGACCAGGACATAGCACCATAACAGAACTACTCTCATTCTTTGAAGCTGTCAATCAAGCCCGAGATTCTGGGAACTTAGTATCCACAGTGCCTCTAGATTTCTCTAAAGCATTCAATACTGTTTCCCATAAGCACCTTCTAAGTCACCTCTCAAACCTAAATATCTCCCAAAACACTCTTTCCTGGTTCTCAAGCTATCTGTCAAATAGATCTCAGGCTGTGAAATGGAAAAAAGACACCTCACCTTTCTTACCCACCCCTACCGGAGTACCACAGGGGTCCATCCTCGGACCAATACTGTTTAATATCTTTATTAATGACTTTCACTCTGCTATTCCTAATGCCAAAGTCATCCAATATGCAGATGACTCTACACTTG